>NW_007233954.1:0-16034 GCF_000164805.1 Carlito syrichta | reverse complement strand
AGAGTTTAGGGAATGGGGTTAGAGAGGATGAGAAACTTGACCAAGGACATAAAAGGAACTTAGGGGTAGAGCCAGCATTTGTACCTCGTGCATCTGACTTCCAGTGACCAGGGCCTAGACAATGCTCAGACCTCCCATTCTGTGAGTTTTAGGTTAGTTTTGAGGTTCAGGTTAAGACTGCCTTTCTACTCAATTGTTCATGAGGGGATTAATGTTAATGATACTTTTTTCAAAAAGGAAATGTTAGGCTTAATGCTGAGTTGTCTTGGCAACATGGAATGAGTTTAAGGATCAAGTTTTATTTAAAACCTGGATTCACTTGAGTTAAGATCTTAGATTTCAATAACCTAAAAAATTATTCATCCATCCAAAAATGCTGACATGAAATAGATTCTTCCAATTGAGTTAGTCCGAAAAGAAGATATCATCTGTCACTTTTAGATTGTTCTCATTTTAGCCTGTATTCTGCTGATTTGGTCTCTTGGGTATTTACTTGCAGCTTGCTTATTTCCAAGTAGATTGTGAGTGTGTGTGTGTGTGTGTGTGTGTGTGTGTGTGTGTGTGTGTGTTTGTGTGTGAGTGTGTGTGTCTGTTCCCTAATTTTGTTTTTGATTCAGTGTCTCACTCTGTTACCTAATCTGGAGGTCAGGATGTTGTCTCCCAGCAGCCTTGTCTTCAGGGCCTCAGGGCTTCTCCCGCCTCCATGACTCGAGTAGCAGTGAGCCACCATACTTGCCTGTGTTTTAGAGTTTTTGCGGAGGTGAGGACTCACTCTGTTGTCTCAGCTGTTCTTGAAATCGGGAGCTGAAGCAGTTCTCTTTCCCCAGCTTGCTGAAGTGTCAGATATTGGGAGTGAGCCAATGTACGCTGCCTTCACATGAGAGCTGTCATCTCCTGTTCTTAGGATGAAAGGGACATATTCTAATGCCCTTTGTAGACTTCTTTTCTATTTTTTCAATCCAATATGATTTTGCATGGCATTTTTACATAGGAAGCCCAATTCCAAAGTTGTCTATTCTGAAGTGCCACTCAGAAGACATTTGCGAACCTTCGTTACATACCATATATCTTTTTAAGATTTGTCATTGCCCCCGTAATGTCCTTACTAGCTACTTCGTCCTCGATACAGTCAACATAACACTGTGGGTCAAACTGTCATGTCCCCTGAGTCCTGTTGTTCAGGAGGTTATAAGGGTTAGCTTAGATTTACTGAAAGAGATGTTGAAGAATCATTGTTTGGTTAACTTCAGGAATGTCTGTTCGAGTCTGTTTTACTCTGTTCTCAGGGAGAACATGGGACAGGGTGATTTTCAGTGAAATGAAGTGTTTCTCAGAGTACTGGAGGCTAGATAGGTCTTTTTGGTGACCGAAGAGCCAGGTAGCCCTCTTGTTGAAGGCTGTCAGGTGCTCTTTGAGGGCCTTAATTCAATCAGAAAGGCCACTCTGTTGCCCCAATCAGCCCTGAAATATGTTGACATGTCTTGCATCCCTTTGTAGTACCCAGCAGGTGTGAAGGACAGCAGACTGGCACTCTGACAGCACAGATTTTCCATTCTCTCAGACAGTAAGCAACCTGTAGAGCATTATATGCTCAGGCAGTAAGCAATAGCTAGAGCAGTATGTCCTCATAAGAGACCTCACAAAAGGCTGTATAGCACACCCCAGGTGCATGGTTAAAGAGCATTTACTGTGCTGGTCAAGTGGTTCAAGATTTTCCACGTCCGGCTCAGACACCTATAAAGCTTGCTGCTTTAGGGGAATTGACTGTTACAGCTAAGGAGCAACAAAGCAGCCCACAGCAAGGTTACAACCTGTGCCCTCTGAGTGCCCGTTTCTCCTACTCAGAAGGGGAACTGGGATTCCACCGTCTTCTCCCCTTTGCTGCTTTGTCTTCTTAGTCTCCACATCTGTCACGAAGTTATCGACACAATTATGCTCTTCTCCAAGGACTCAGTGATGGCCTACATCAAACACACAATCACGGATTTGTTCCTGGAGACCGTGGCTTCTTGCCTTGTGGACAAGACAAGAAAATATCTTCCAGAGGGGTTCGTGACGTGTCCAGAATATGGGTTTGTGTCCTGCCTCACGGGGCTTTCCCTGGTTCCCGTGATGCTTATCACCAAACTGGTACTTAAGCAGCTGGCTCTTGTGTTTCTCAGCTTGATTTCCAGTCTATCGTACTTGAGGAGCCCAGAGGATCATCTCAGAAAGAAGACCTTCATAGAACCCTCCGAGGTGATGGTGGTTTAGTAGTCAGCATGACTCCAGGCAGAGACTCACTATCTTATGGTCAACCTTGATTCCATTTGGGCACCGAAGAGGTCCATGGAGTGTCCCCCCGCAAAAGACAGCACCGTCCGGTTGTGTTGTTTCTGACCTACCCGAGGCCCTGTGCATCAGCAGATGCTTCACAGACTATCGGCTGAGATGTTTCCGATCACCCTTCAGGCCCTTCAGCCAAGGAGACCCTCAAGGCCTTTGCTGTCATGTGCCAGATATCCACTCTATGGCAGGTTATTGTAGTTATGTAGCATATGCCACCTGAAGGGCTTTAACCCCACACATGTGAGAAATCCTAAGACAAATCTCCAGAAGATACTGTCTCCCGTCTGGGTCCATTCCTCTATGCTAAAGTCATTGAACAACCCTCAAGCTCACCTGCAGTGCATGAACTTCACATCAAGAGAGGCACTTCGAAATGGAGCTCGCCACAAGTCTAATCCAGTAGTATTAAGTGCAGGATCTTACACCCCCTGTTTGTTGTCTGCATGTTTTCAGCCAGAGGGTTTTCTTCAGGCCCTCCCCACTTTGCATTTCTCTGGGCTGCAACAGCTAGAAGTTGAGAGAACGAGGTAGGCCTTAAAGGTATATGCAGAACATTGACATCTCCCGGGATGGATGCAGAAAACAGGTATTGTAAAAAGAGTCTGACAGTCTTCAAACTACATGACACTATCGCTCCTGATCCACCTCGTCGTCCTTCATGCCCGGAAGAATATGATGAGGAGATTTCAACTACAAGATCGAAGACTGAACAGAAGATGGGAATCTTTTCACAGACTTGAGAACGTCTGCCTAAAAGTGCACTGTTGTTTGTAGAGGGAGCCAAGGTGTTCCCTTCGGTCACCACCGGCATCCTTTTAATTTTAAGGGGATGCCCCAATAAAGCTCGGCCTGCCTTGAACTCACAATGTGTTTTATATCTCATGTTTCTGGGTGGAAGCCACCCATGCGCCGCTAACATTCTCAGGGTGTCACTCGAGCCGCTTCTTCTTTAGGAGATGTGTGAGTTCTTCCACAGAGTCCTTCCGCAATGTTAACTTTGGGCAAGGCCCGCTTTTGCCCTGAGTCTATCCTGGGTGTACGGTGAGCAGCTCAGCCAGCAGATGGGGCTGTTGGTCACCGGGAATCCTCGGACAGGATGAAAAGGGAGAATCTGGCCCTAGGAGAGGCCCTCAGGACACACCTTCAAAGGGTTTTGGAGAATCAGGGTTAGGAGAGTGGGAACAGGGAGTTGTAAAAAAGCACGTCAGAAGACAAGTAATGGGGGACAGGGAAAGGTTCTGGTCCAACAGCCGTCTGGCTTTTTCTCCCCAGAGATAACCCACGAAAACCTAGCCAAAGTGAAGAACATGAACAGTGTGCTTTCAGCAGGGACTGCAGGATTTGGTTTAGACTCTGGTGTTGACGTATCTGAAAGAACTCATTTCTCTCCCCAACATATCTCTCATTTTATCCACCGCAACGGTTTTAATTTTGTTTTCAGGAATTAACCCACTTAACCCCCAAATGTGTCAGTTAATATTACCTAAAACAAACACACATCAACACTTATGACAACAAAGAAAACTAAGTAAACGAAATACCAAGCCAGACTCTGTCTCATATTACAAAAGTACAATGGAGACATGGAATAATGTATCCATGTGATTATTGAAGTCCCGTAGAGGCGACAAAACCGCATCTTTCGTCTTTTCAGGTTTCTGGCTAGGCCTGAGAATTAAGTTGTCAGAAGGTAGATTTGCAGAAGAAGAGCATTGCTGCTTCATATGTTTTCTGTGACACAGAATACCTCATAAAGTAACAAAGTCCCCAAGAAGTCTCAGAAGATAACGGGTTCAGAGGGACTGGAAGAAGGAAAGGCAATTATGCTAGAGTATAATTCAGCCGTGATGAGGCTACACTAAGAAAAGACTTCTTTTCATACCATGCTCTTTTTGGAGATTTCTCATGGATATGATTGTCTGTTCCAAGCTTTCTTTCTCCTGATACGGGAATGACATCTTTCATTTTGTAGGTTGTGAGTGTGTGTGTTTGTGTTGGAAGTGAGCCACTGTACTCTGCCTTCACATGAGAGCTGTCATCTCCTGTTCTTTGAAAAAAAAGGGGCAGATTCTAATGCCCTTTTAGATTCCTGTTTCAATTTTTTCATTACAGTATGATTTTTGCATGCCATTTTTACATAGTAAGCCCCATGCCAAAGTTGTCTATTTGAAATGCCACTCAGAGGACATTTGCCAACTTGCATAACGTTCCATATATTATTTTAAGATTTATCATTTCCCCTCGTAATGTCCTTACTAGCCACTTCATCCTTGATACAGGCGACATAACACTGTGGGTCAAACTGTCATTTCCCCTGAGTCCTGTTGTTCCAGAGGAGGTCTTAATTGTTTGCTTAGATTTACTGAAAGAGATTTTGAAAAATCATTGTTTGGTTAACTTCAGGAATGTCTTTTCAAATCTGTTTTACTGTGTCCTCAGGGAAAACATGGGACAGGGTGATTTTCTGTGAAATGAAATATATTTCTCAGAATTCTGGAGTTTAGCATAGACTTTTTGCTGACGGAAGAGTTTGGTAGCCCTCTTGTAGAAGGCTATCAGTTGCTATTTTGAGGGCCTTAATTCAGTCAAAAAGGCCACTCTGTTGCCCCAATCAGCCTGAAATATGTTGACATGTCTTGCATCCCTTTGCAGTTCCCAGCAGGTGTGAAGGACAGCAGACTGGCACTCTGACAGCACAAATTTTCCATTGTCTCAGGCAGTAAGCAACCTGTAGAGCATTATATGCTCAGGCAGTATACAACATGTAGAGCACTATGCACTCATAAGAGACCTCACAAACGACAGTATAGCACACCCCAGGTGCATGATTAAAGAGAATTTCGTGTGCTGGTCAAGTGGTTCAAGATTTTCCACATCCGATTCAGACACCTATAAGGCTTGCTCTTTTAGGGGAATTGACTGTTACAGCTAAGGAGCAATAAAGCAGCCCATAAAAAGATTGCAAGCTATGCCCTTTGAGTGCCAATTTCTGCTCCTCAGAAGGGTAGCTAGGATCCCGCTCTCGTCTCCTCTTTGTGCTTTGTCTATTAGTCTCCACGTCTGTCATGAAGTTTATCAGGCACAATTATGCTCTTCTCCAAGGACCCAGTGATGGCCTACATAAAACACACAATCATGGATTTGTTTCTGGAGGCCGTGGCTTCGTGTCTTGTGGACAAGACAAGAAAATATTTTCCAGAAGGCTTCGTGATGTGTCCAGAATATGGGTTCGTGTCCTCCCTCACAGGGCTTTGCCTGGTTCTAGTGACGCTTATCTTCAAACTGGTACTTATGCAGCTGGCTCTTGTGTTTCTCAGCTTGAATTTCTGTCTATTGTTCTTCAATAGCCCAAAGGGTCATCTCAGAAAGAAGACTTTTATAGACCCCTTTGAGGTGATGGTGGTTTAGTACTCAGCATGAATACAGCCGAAGATTCATCATCTTAAGGTCAACCTTGATTCCATTTGTGCACTGAAGAGGTCCATGGAGTGTCCCCCCGCAAAAGACAGCACCGTCCGGTTGTGTTGTTTCTGACCTTTCCGAGGCCCTTGTGCACCAGCAGATGCTTCACAGGCTATCCGCTGAGGTGTTTCTGATCACCCTTCAGCCACGGAAACCCTCAAGGCCTTTGCTGTCATGTGCCAGATATCCACTCTATGGCAGGTTATTGTAGTTATGTAGCATATGCCACCTGAAGGGCTTTAACCCCACATGTGTGAGAATTCCTAAGAGAAATCTCCAGAAGATACTGTCTCCCCTCTGGGTCCATTCCTCTATGCTAACGTCTTGAACAACCCTCAAAATGACCTTCAGTTTATGAACTTCACATCAAGAGAGGCGCTTCTAAATGGAACACGCCACAAGATTAATCCAGTAGTATTAAGTGCATGATCTTACAGCCCCTATTTGTTTTCTGCATGTTTTCAGCCAGAGGGTTTTCTTCAGTCCCTCCACACTTTTCATTTATCTCGGCTGCAACAACTAGTACATGACAGAAAGAGGTAGGCCTTAAAGATATATGCAGAGCATTGACATCTCCTGGAATGAATGCAGAAAACAGGTATTGTAAAATAGTCTGACAGTCTTCAAGCTACATAACACTATCGCTCCTGGTATACCTCGTCGTCCTTCATGCCAGGAAGCATATGATGAGGAGATTTCAACTACAAGATTGAAGGCTGAATAGAAGATGGGAATCTTTTCACATACTTGAGAACCTTTGCCTAAAAGTCCAGTGTTCTTTGTAGAGGAAGTCAAGGTGTTCCCTTCGGTCACTGCAGACGTCCTTTCAATTTTAAGAGGATGCCCCAAGAAAGCTCTGCTGGCTTGAACTCACAATGTGTTTTATATCTCATGTTTCTGGGTGGAAGCCATCCATGCGCCCCTAACATTATCAAGGTGTCACTGAGCTGCTGCTTCTTTAGGAGATCTGTAAGTTCTTCCACAGAGTCCCACTGCAATGTTAACTTTGGGCTAGTCCCGCTTTTGTCCTGTGTCTATCCTGGGTGTACGGTGAGCAGCTCAGCCAGCAGATGGGGCTGTTGGTCACCCGGAATCCTCAGGCAGGATGAAAAGGGAGAATCTGACCCTAGGAGAGGCCCTCAGGATGCACCTTCAAAGGGTTTTGGAGAATCAGGGTTAGGAGAGTGGGAACAGGGAGTTGTAAAAAAGCACGTCAGAAGACCAGTAATGGGAGACAGGGAAGAGTTCTGGTACAACAGCAGTCTGACCATTTCTCCCCAGTGGGTACCCATGAACCCTAGCCATAGTGGTGAACATGAACAGTGTGCTTTGAGCAGGGACTCCAGGATTTGGTTTAGACTCGGGTGTTGATGTATCTGAAAGAATTCATTTCTCTCCCCGACATATCTCTAATTTTATTCACTGCAACGGTTTTAATTTTGTTTTCAGGAATTTACCCTCTTAACCGCTAAATATGTCGTTTAGTAGTACCTCGAATAAACAAACATCAACACCAATGACAACAACGAAACCAAGTAAATGAAATACGAAGCCAAGAACTGTCTCATATAACAAGAGTACAACAGGGACATGGAAAAATTTAACCATGTGATTATTCATGTCCTGTAGAGGAGACAAAACCCTATCATTCATCTTTTCGGGTCTCTGGCTAGGCCTGCGCATTAAGTTGGCTGAAGGTAGATTTGCAGAAGAAGAGCATTGCTGTTTAATATGTTTTATGTGACACAGGATACCCCTGAAGGTAACAAAGACCCCAAGAAATGTCAGAAGATAAAGGATTCAGATTGACTGGAAGAAGGAAAGGCAATTATAGTAGAGTCGCTTAATTCCGTGGCAAGGCTAAACTAAGGGAAGACTTTTTTAAATATCCTGCTGTTTGTGGAGAGTATTCATGGATACGATTGTCTGTTCCTAAGCTTTCTTTCTCCTGATACAGGAAAGATATCTTTCACAGTTGAGTTTTTGTTTGTGTGTGTGTTTCATAATTTTGTTTTTGAGTTCGTGTCTCATTCTGTCACCTATTCTGGAGAACAGTGTCAGGATGTTGTCTCACAGCAGTCTTGTCTTCATGGGCTCAGGGGCTCCTCCTGCCTACATGATGCAAGTAGCTGTGAGCCACCAGATTTGCCTGTGTTTTAGAGTTTTTGCAGAGATGAGGACTCACTCTGTTGACTAGACTCTTATTGAAGTGTGGAGTTGAAGCAATCCTCAGGCCCCAGCCTCCTAAAGTCCTCAGATAATGGGAGTGAGCCTCTGTACAGTGCCTTCATATGACAGTTTTCATCTCCTGTTTTTAGGAAGATAGGGAGAGATTATAATGCCCTTTTTAGATTGCTGTTCTATGGTTTCATTACAATATGATTTTGCATGCCGTTTTTACGTAGGAAGCCCCATGCCAAGGTGGTCTATTTTGGAGTGCCACTCAGAAGACATTTGCCAACCTGCGTTACATTCCATATATCAATTCACGTTTTTATCATGGCTCCTCATAGTGTGTTTCCTAGCTACTTCATCCTTGATACAGTCAACATAACACCTTGGGTCAAACTGTCATATCTCCTGAGTCCTCTTATTCCAGAGGAGGTCTTAAGTGTTTGCGTAGGTTTACTGAAAGAGGTTTTGAAAAATCATTGTTTGGTTAACTTGAGGAATGTCTGTTCAAGTCTGTTTTACTATGTCCTCAGGAAAAACATGGTACTGGGTGATTTATAGTGAACTAAAATGTATTTCTCAGAGTTCTGGAAGCTAGGAAGTCCAAGGCCAAGGTGCTGATTTTTCATGCTTGGGGAGGACCTTTTGCTGACTGAAGAGCCAGGTAGCCCTATTGTTGAAGGCTGCCAGGTGCTATTTTGGGGGCCTTAATTCAATCAAAAAGGCCGCTATGATGCTCCAAGAAACCCTGAAATGGATCAACATGCCTTGCATCACATTTTATCACCTAGCACTCTCAAGGACAGCAGATTGGCACATTGACAGCACTAGTTTCACTTTTGCTCAGGCAGTAAGCAACATGGAGAGCACTTTTCGCTCAGGCAGTAAACAGCATGTAGAGCACTATTGCACTCTTAAGAGACCTCACAAATGGCCATTTGGCACATCCCAGGTGCATGATTAAAGTGCATTTTCAGTGCTGCTCAAGTGGTTCAATATTCACCACATCAGGCTCAGACGCTTATCAGGCTTGCTGCTTTAGGGGAATTGACTGTTACAGCTAATGAACAATAAAGCAGCCCACATGAAGATTGCAAGCAGTGTCCTTTGAATGCCAGTTTCTGCTCCTCAGAAGTGGAGCTTTGATCCCGCTGTCTCCTCCTCCTTTGGTGTTTTTTCTTCTTAGTCATCACATCTGTCACTAAGCTATCAGGCACAATTATGCTCTTTTCCAGGTACTTCATGATGGCCTACATAAAACACACAATCATGGAATTGTTCCTGGAGGCCATGGCTCATGACTTGTGAACAAGCCAAGAAAATATCTCTCAGAGAGGCTTGTGATGTGTCCATAATGTGGGTTTATGTCCTCCCTCACAGGGGTGTGCCCATTTCTTGTGACGGTTATCTTAAACTGGTACTTATCCTGCTGGCTCCAGTGTTTCTCAGCTTGATTTCCTGTCTATGTTTCTTCAATAGCCCAGAGGGTCATCTTAGAAAGAAGACCTTTATGGACCCCTCTGAGGTGATGGTGGTTTAGGACTCAGCATGAATCCAGGAGGCGATTCACCATCTTAGGGTAAATCGTGATTCCATTTCTTCACTGAAGATGTCCAGGGAGTGCTTACCTGCAAAAGAGAGCACTGTCGTGTTGTGTTGTTCCAGACCTATCCCAAGCCCTTGTGCATCAGCATGTGCTTCACAGGCTATCCGCTGAGGTGTTTCTGGTCACCCTACAGGTCCGTCAGCCAAGGAACACCTTTAAGCCTTTGATCTCCTGCACCAGATCATCACTCCTTAGCAGGTCTTGTTAGTGAGGTATCATACCCCACCTGAAGGCCTTTAACTCCACATGTACAGAAATTTCAAAGGGAATTCTCCAGACGATACTGCCTTCCCTCTGGGTCCATTTCTGTATTCTAAAGTCATTGAACAACCTTCAAAATGACGTGCAGTTTGTGGACTTCACATAAAATGATGTGCTTCTCAATGGAACATGTCATAAAATTAATCCAGTAGTATTAAGTGCATGATGTTACAGCCCCTGTTTCTTTTCTGCATGTTTTCAGCCAGAGGGTTTTCTTCAGCCCCTCTCTGCTTTTCATTTGTCTCTGCTGCAACAACTAGAAGATAAAAGATCGATGCAGGACTTATAGATTTATGCAGACCATTGACATCCCTTGGAATGAACGCAGTAAACAGGTATCATAAAAATAGTCTATCAGTCTTCAAGTTACATCATACTATGACTCCTGATACACCTCGCCAACCTCCCTGCCAGGAGGGATATGAACAGGAGATTTCAACTACATTATTAGAGACTGAACATAAGGTGAGAATCCTTTCACATCCTTGAGAACATCTACCTATATGTGCCCTGTACTTTGTACAGGCAGCCTAAGATGAACCCTTTGGTCACTGCGGACATTCTTTTAATTTCAGAGGAAGCCCCAGTAAAGCTCTGCCTGCCTTGAACTCTCACTGTCTTATTTTTCATGTCTGTGTGTGGAAGCCACCCGTGTGCCGGTAACATTGTCAAGGTCTTCACTCGAACCCTTTCTTCTTAAGTAGATCTCTGAGCTCTTCCACAGATTCCTCCAGAATGTTAACTTTAGACAAGCCCTGCTTTTGTCCTGAGTTTATCGTGGGTGGATAGTGAGCAGGTCAGTGAGCAGATGGGACTGTTGATCACCCAGAATCCTCAGGCCATATGAAAATGGAGAATCTGAGTCTATGAGAGGCCCTCAGGACATACTTTCAAAGTGTATTCATAATTAAGAGGCAGGGGGTTGTAAAAAAAATATCCAAAGGTGAGTAACGGGGGAGGGGAAGAGGTTAGGTACAACAGCAGTCTGACCTTTTCTCCCCAGAATGAACCCACCACAATGCCGCAACAGTGGGGAATAGAAAAGGTGTGATTTTAGCAGGGACCCCATGATTTGGTTTAGGCCTTATTGCTGATTAATCTGAAATAAATAATATCTCTCTCCCCAAAGGATGTGTAATTTTTTCCACTGGAATATTTTTATTTTGGTATCAGGCATTAATGCTCTTAACCCCTATATATGTCAGTTAGTATTACCTACAATGATCCAACCAATACCAAAAAACAAATAGACGAAATACCAAACCAAAAACTGTCTCATTTAACAAAGGTACAATGAACACATGGAATAATTTAACCATGTAATTATTCATTTCCTGAAGGGGAGACAAAACTGTAACTCTCGTCTTTTGTGGTCTCTCACTAGGCCTGAAAATTATACCGGCAGAAGATGGATTTGCAAAAGTAAAGCATTGCTGTTTAATATGTTTTATTTGACACAGAATTCCTTATAAGGTATTGCAGACCCCAGCAAGTTGCAGAACTAAAGGTTTCTGATTGTCTTGAAGAAGGAAAGGCAATTATGGCAGAGGAGCTTAAGTATGCTGTAGGCTGAACAAAGATAAGATTTTTTTTTAATACCTGTTGTTTGTGGAGATTTCTAATGAATACGATTGTCTGTTCCTAAGGTTTTCTTTCTCTTATTACAGGAAAACTATATTTCACAGTTGAGTTGTTTGTTTGTGTGTGTTTACTTTGTAATTTTATTTTTGAGTTGGGATTTCACTCTGTCACCTAGTCTGGAGACCAGTGACAGGATGATGGCTCACAGCAGTCTTGTCTTCCTGGCTTCTGGTGATTCTTCTGCCTCAGTGTCCCCTGTACCTGGGACTACAGGCACATGCCTCAAAATCCAGCTGAATGTTTAAGTTATTGTAAAGATTAGGATTCAGTATGCTGATTAGACTGGTCTTGAAGTCTGAGTCAAGCAATCCTCTGGCCCCACCCTCCCAAAGTACTCTGATGACGGGAGTGAGCCAGTTCAGCATTCCTTCACCTGAGAGTTTTCATCTCCTGTTTATAGGAAGAAAAGGAGAGATTATAATTCCCTTTCTAAATGTTTTCTTTTTTATTGCAATATATTTTTCCATTTCATTATTGCATAGTGCCCCTGATGCTTAAGTGGTATATTTTGTGTTGCCACTCAGAATACATTTGCTGTCTTGCTGTACAAACCATTTTTAAATCCAAATTTTATCTTTGCTTCTTGTGATGTCTTTATGAGCTTTTTCATCCCCAATCCTCTCAGCTCACCTCTTGAATTTAACTGTCATTTCTCCTAAGTCTGCTTGTTACTGTAAGAGATTCTTTGCACTTCATTTGTTTTAATGAATGACATTTTGAAGAATCCCTTTTTGGTTATCTTGCAGAATGTCCATTTTAGTCTGTTTTATGACTCTCTAAGGGAAAGCTAGGAACACGGTGATTTCTAGTGAAATGAAATGTATTTCTCACTGTTCTGGAGACTGGGAAAGCTAAGGTCCAGTTGCAGATGTCTGATGCTTGGTGAGGGCCTTCTTGCTGTCCTAAGAGCAAGCTAGCTCTCTACCTGAAGGCTGCCATATGCTATTTTGAATGACTTTAATTCATTTAGTAAATCCATCCTGTTGGCCCAAGCAGCCTTTAATTCTTCGGTATGGCTTCCTACCCATTTAATCACCTAGCAGTGTCTGAAGAACAGTAGTCTGGAACAAACCTTTCTGCAATGTTGAAAGTGCTAGTTTCGGTTCTGGTCATATGTTTCAAGACCTGCCACCTGTCACATCAGGTCCAGCCACATATAAGGCTTGTTGATGTCAGTGAAGTGACTGTTACTGCTAATGAGCAGTCAGGCAGCCCACATCGAGATTACATGCTGCGCCCTTTGATTGCCACTTTTGCTGATCAGAAGTGGAGCTAGGACCCAGCTACCTCCTCTGCCCTCGGTGTTTTACCTTCTTAGTCATTAGAGCCAAGTCCTGCTTCATGGGGTGACTTATCTGGAAGGTGGAGTCTTAAGTGCTGTACTTTCCCTTCATCGTGTCATCATCCGGAATGAAATTATCAGGCACAATTATGCTGTTTTCCAAGGCCTCCATGATGTCCCATGTAGAACACACTGTCATGTACTTGTTCCTGAAGGCTGTTGCTTTTTGACTTTGGACAAGACAAGAATATATCTTCCAGAGAGATTGGTGATGCATCTGGAAAATGATTTCATGAGTCAGTGTTCACAGCTTCATAGTGGAATATTGAGCAGTTGACTTTCTCTCCCTCGTGTCAGCATCAGGAAGAATGTTTGCAGAGATTTTTCATGAGTATGATTCCCTAATTTATAATGTTTCTTTTCTCCTGTTATAGAGTGAATATCTTTCAAAGAAGAGTTTTTGTTTTTCATTTTGTTGTGTTTCTGTATTGTTCTATTTTATGTTGCTATATAGAAGTACCTGGGATAGGATAATTTATAATAAACAAAAACTTATTTCCCACACTTCTCAGGCTGGAAGGCCAAGTTCATGGTTCATAATTCTGATGCCCGTTAAAGCCTTCTCGCTGTGTTCTCTTGTAACAGAAGAAGAGAAGAGCATGTTAACCAGCTGACTGATGGCTTCTATATGTCTTATATAATGTCTTTAGTCTCATTAGAAAAGGAACCCTCATGGCCTAATTACCTTTTACAGGCTCCTAATATGGTTTAAAATCACTTAAGACCTTTTGGCATGGTCTACCAAAAGAACTGTTTTTTTCATTTTCAGAAAACATGAAACAACACTGAACAGCAACCAAACTAACCAAAGATAGTTCTGAAACTAACCAAAGATAGTTTCTATGAGCTTTGTAAATCATTGCAAGCATTTAAGTAAGTGTGGCAGGTTGGATATTAATGCAGTGTAACAAGTCAAATTATTTGTAGGTCTGGTAGCGTTTGAATAAATGTATGTGACTGAATAAGGGCAGTTGAAAGCAGGAGTAACTGGAAGTAGCAATTTTTGAACACTAACAGGGAATTTTCCAGCAAGTGTAGTTCCTCTGAACTCTGTCAGTCATTACATGCTTTTTGTAGTTTTGGCAGGGCAAACATTAACACTATGTGACCTGTTCAGACATTTTTAGGTGTGGTACAGTTTAAGAAAGTTCGTGAGAAAGCAAAAAATCTTTGAAATAAGTCTAGAATAGACACTTTTTTAACACTGGCCTAAAATTTTTTTGATGATTTTTTATTATTCTATTATTTTAATTTTTTGAATTATAAAGATGTGAGGTACAATTCAAGGTTATATATACAAATGTTGATTATGCAGGTACCATTGTTGATGTGGTTTGCCCCTCCCTCCCCTAACCGTTTCCCACAGCTGCCAATCTCACACTCCCTCCCGTGACAGTTTTTGAAGCAAAGGTAAACACCTTAAATTTAGTTTGTTTTTATCAGCACTTGGTAGCACATGCAGGGCTAACATTCATGCAGTGTAATAAGTCAAGCCATTTTGAAGCATAGTGTGTTTTGAAGAACTGTGTGTTATAGCAAAAGAGCTGTTGAAGTGACCAGAGGCCTAGGAAAAACACCATCTGAACAGTTACAAGCAATTTTCAAACACAGGTAGTTTCTCTGAGTGCTATAAATAATGAGAGGCATTTCCTTGCTGCTTCACAGCTAGCGTTAATACTCTGTGACCAGTCAAGTCATCACTAGGCCTGGCAGGTTTTAAGAACTTCACATATGACAGCAAGAAACTATTGGAGTAAGATTAAACCAAGAAGGACAGTGTTTGAACAATAAAAAGGAAGTTGATAGTGAGGGCAGGCAGGCCTCGGTGGCTCAGTCTGTAATCCCAGCACTTTGGGAGGACAACAAGAGTGGATTGCCGGAGCCCGCGGGTTCGAGACCCACCTGGGCAACTTGGTGAGACCTCATCTCTACAATAAATAAAAAATTAGTCGGGTGTAGTAGCACATGCCTGTAGTTCTGACTACTTGGAAGGCTGAGGCGGATGGTCACTGGAGTCCAGAAGGTTGAGGCTGCGGTGACTGGGAGCGTTCCACTACTCTCCAGTCTGGGTGACAGAGTGAGACTTCAACTCAAAAAAATAAAAAAGTGAGGGCAATTTCCTTAAAATGGGTAGCATTTACAAGAATTTTGGAAGCCCTGAACAAACTAGCATAAATGAAGCATGATTATTCAAGCCACTTTAGGCTTGATGTGATTTAAATAACTGTGTGATGGCAAATTCGATTTCGAAGGCAGCACTAGCCTAGAAAAACAGTTTGAAGAGTGGCAAGAAAATTGGAGGCAAAGCAAGTTTCTATGAACCCTGAAAGTCACGACAAGCTTATTGTAACTGTGCAAGCTTTCACATTTTTTTTAAAGCCAAGAGAGTTTCTATGAAGCCTATAGAGTTTAACAAGGTGTATATTAGAAAGTATAAGCTATCATGAACATTTTGTGACCAGTAAAATCATGGAAGGCTTGGTTCAGTGTTAAGGCCTGTGTGTGAGAGCCATGAAACTGCAGAATGCAGGAAAACCTAGAAAGAAGGTCCACAAACCGGACACAGGAAGTCAACACAGAATCTACTCTCTTGGATGTGTTTATGAGGGAGTTCTGGTAATCTCTGAGCACGGGATAAGTTACTGGGAGATCTGGCCTTGAGTGAGGGTGTGTGTGGAAACTGGGGGAGTGGGGAATGAAAGGCAGCCTGAGAAAATGGGGTCTGGATAGAGATCAATTCATTCCAGAGTCTAGGAGGCTGTATATGAGGGCCAGGTACAGTTAAAGGGACCCAGTGAGTTGGACAGGGGTGTGTTGGGTATTTCCCAGCATCAAGGGTCTTCCAATGGGTTGAAGGAGGTATAGAAAATAATAAGAAGAGAAAGTATGGGGTCAGAGGCCCAGAGTCTCAGTTTTGAGATTGAGGACCAGGCTGTTTTAGGGTCTAGTGTTCTTATTCAGCAGTGGCTGACAAAAAAGAGAACCGCAGAGGCTGTAGGGTTGACAGTTTCCAACCAAGTTTTAGTAGGGAGGACCTTATGTGAAAGATGAGGGGAAAGTGTGCGCACCAATCTGAAGCTTTCCCACCTTGAAATGGATCTAGGCCACCTGGGCCTGGCCAGCGACCTTCAGTCCTCCTCCCGTCTCCTGGCTTCCCTCTCTCAGGCCCCTCCAGCACTCACCTCTTTCCCCAGTTGCATCCTTTCTCTTGCCACAGAGAGC
>NW_007233953.1:0-5745 GCF_000164805.1 Carlito syrichta | reverse complement strand
CTCTATGTTTGGGGGAACTTCATTTCCCTGATCTCTGAGATGCTGTCCTCAGGAAGCTGAATGCCCTGGAGCATAAAAAACCCTCTACCCAGATGTGGTGATGTACATGCCTGGGAGGGATGAGCTTCTGTGATGATTATCTTTATTGTTCCCCAGTATACCCAACATTTCAATAGCACCTAGCATATAACAAGTGCTCAGTAAATATTTGCAGAATGAATGAAAAGCATAGTATTGGAACAGAGTTTCAGGCCTTGGCCCCAGCGATAGAGTCACCTTGCCATCCAGCTGTCACTTTTTGAGCCGGGTCTCCATGCCAGGCACTGTGTCAACTGCTTCCAATGAGTTATCTTTGAATCCTCCCTCAACTCTGAACGAAAGGAATTATGATCATTTCTATTTCCCCGTGAATAAACAGAGGTTCAGAGAAGTGGTCACGTGGTGAAAACCCAAAGACCACTGGGGCCTGGCCATCAAGTCTCTGACCTATGACCCACAGGAACACAGTTACCCAGTCTTCTGAGGTTTTCCTCATGGAGACTCAGGCAACCAGTCCCCTGACCTTAGAGCCAAGGAGACAAACACAGAAACCTTGGTCAGGACTCTAATCAACACAAACAAATCTGATGCAGTCTTGGCAGAAGCATCTATTTGTACTCAGATTGAAGTAGTGGCTAATTTCAGAAACCAGGAAGTCAGAGTGCCTGGCATGGAAGGTCAGCAGAGGCTCATCACCCAGACATGTAGCCTGTGCTGATGCAGACAGGCCACCTCACTGACTCTCTAGTCCTGCTCACACAGAGCCAAAAAGAGAAAACTTCCATTAACACATTCATGTATGTGTACACATAAGAAGGGCCTCCACACACCTTCCACATGCACAATCAAGCTGCAGCAGAAACACATATGGCAACTTCCCCCAAATCTGTCCTAGTCCATGTCCCAACTTTCAGTCCCCAGGCCAACACCCTGAGTCACTTCTTGGATGCAGCTCTCGCATTCCAGTCCTGACCATCAGTCCCCACAGCCTGTTTCTGGGCCTCCTGAGCTTCCTACTACCTCTGTAGCCTTGAATTCCTGGACTCAGGGTATCATCCTGCCTCAGCCTCCCAAGAAGCTGAGACTATAGGCCTGTACCTTCACATCTTACTAAATTTCTTTTTCTCATTGCCTCAAGTGATCCTTTCATCTCAACTCCCAAAGTGCTGGGATTACAGACACAAGCTACAGCACCCAGCCACACATACTGTCTGTGTACTTAGTTCATTTTTCCACATTCCTTCAGTTCTACTCTAAGATTGTTTTTCTGATATTTCATGATGGGCCTGTTGTCTCATTTAAGTCTTCCGTGGCTTCCCCATCCAAGATCCAACCCTCTACCTATGCCTCCTTTATTGTAGCCCTGTCTATCTTTATTGTCCCTGTGTGGGATGGGTCTCTCTCCTTTGAACTGAGACCCCCAGGAAGGCAGTCTGTTACTAACTCGGTCATTGGGAGATGGAGCTCAGTAAATGTGGTGCTGAGAATAGAACTAGTGGATTAAATATCTCAAAAGTCTTATGGATACAAAACTTCTAGAAGAAAATATAAGGGCAAAGTCTTATGGCATTAGATGTACTTTGGATATGACACTGAGAATAAAGGCAACAAAGAAAAATAGACAACAAGGATATATCTACTTAAAAATTTGTGTGCATGATGGAATATTATGAAGCCACAAAGAAGGAAAGAAGTGATGAACTTCGCAGCAACTTCGATGGACTTATAGTCTATGATACTGAGTAATCTATCACAGAAACAAAAAACTGCGCATCACATGTTCTCACTCATAAGCGGACCTTGAACAACTACCATAATACTTTAAGAAAGGGATTGGCAGGGAGGTGGGATTAACGGTAGTCAATATCTGTCTGGGGATGGGAGACACCCCTTATCAACAAGGGTTCCTGAACAAAGCGCATCTGTATATCTAACCCTTAACTGTACCCCACAATATCAAATATATATATATGAAATGAATTGGCAGCAGTGGGAAACTGCCTGGGGAGGGTTGGCAGGATTGGCAGCAATGGGAAACTTCCAGGAGAGGTGCACACCTCATCAACAAGGGTACCTGCATAATGAACATTTGTATACCTAATCCTGACTAGTACCCCACATACTCTAAATAATAAATAAAAAAATAAAATAAAAAGAACAAAGTACCACATGTTCTTACTCATAAGTGGACCCTGAATAATTATTATAGTACTATAAGAAAGAGACTGGCAGTAGTAAGAGACTACTGGGGGATGGAGCACACTTCATTAATAAGGGTACCTGATCTCAAACCTGGTGAAGTGGGAACCAAAGTGACCCCCAAACTTTACTTGAACAATGACCACTTGTATACCTAATCCTGAATTGTATCCACATCCTTAAAACAAAATTTTTAAAAAGAGAATCACTACGTGCTCATGGTAAAACTTTAAAAAATACAAAAGCACAAAAATTTCCTTTTAGAAGGAAAGTCTTTTTCTTCTCTCAACTACTTTTAACTGTCTGTTAATTGTTTGATGAATTTACTTTCTGACGTGTTTTATGCTATTTATTTATTTGTTTTTCAGTTGGAGTCTCACTCTGTCACCCAGACTGGAGTGCAGTGGCCGCTCCCTGCTACCGCAGCCTCGACCTCCTGGGCTCCGGCGGTCCTTCTGCCTCAGCCTTCCAAGGAGCTGGAACTACAGGTGCACACTACCACGCCCGGCTAATTTTCTGATTTATTGTAGAGATGAGGTCTCACTAAGTTGCCCAGGAGGGCAACCCGCAGGCTCAGTCAATTCACTCACCTCAGCCTCCCAAGGTGTGGGATTACAGGCTGAGCCACTGAGCCCAACTGATTCCATGCTATTTATAATGTTCTACAATCTATGTCTTTCAGATAACCCCCTATCATGAACATCAATATCAATATACATTTTTAGCAACCTCATCATATTCTACTGTGTGGATTTATATTTATTAAACTAGTCTCCTGTTGAACAATATCAACAAAAGAATGTGTGTGCAAAATGGAAATGAACAGGATGAAAAGGCAATCTGGGAAATGGGAGAAACTATTTGTAAATCATTTATCTGAAAAGAAGTTAATATTCAGAATATATGAAGAATCCCTATAATTTTTTAAGGTAATGAAATACCTATTTGTTTTCTTTAAGAAATAGGGTCTTGCTCTGTCACTCAGTCTGGAGTGAAGTGACACAATCGTAATTAACTGAACCTCAAGCTCCTGCATTCATGTGATCCTTCTGCCTCTGCCCTCCAAGTCTTTGGGATTATAGGTGAGAGCCGGTACACTTGGTCTATAAATATCCAACTTAAAAACCAGCAACTAATATATGATTGACTAAGAAGCATATGAAAATATGCTCAACATCACTCATCATTGGAGAAATGCAAATTAAAATGATCTCAAACCCATTCAGATAGCCACTTTTAGAAAATCAGACAATAACAATTATTGGCCAGGATGCACAGCATTCCTGGGTAAGTAAAATGGTGCAGTCATTGTGGAATAACTATACAGTCTTCTTTAAAAACTGAAAAATAGCCTACAGTAGATTCTATCAATTCCACATCTGGTTATATAAGATAATTGAAAGCAGATTTTATTTTATTTTAATTAATTTATTTTTTATTTTAAAATCGGGGCTACAACTCAGGATTAGGTATAAAAGTTGTCAAGGTACAGGTACAGTTTGGGCCTCCCTTTGGTCCCCATTTCTCCTGGTTTGAGATCACATACCCTTATTGATGTTATGCGTCTCCTCTTTCCCTGATAGTTTCCATCTATTGCCAATTTTCTTCTTATAGTATTATGGTAAATGTTCAGGGTCTGCTTAAGAGTGAGAACATGTGGTACTCAGTTCTTTGCTTCTGTAATAGATAGATTCTAAATCCATCCAAATTGCCATGAAGTCCATAATTTTGTCCTTCTTTATGGCAAAAATGTTTCATTGCATATATGTATCACATTTTTTTAAATCCAGTCCAGTTTTGATAGGCAGCACATTTGGATCCACGTTTTTGCAATGATGCCACAATAAACATGCATGTACAGGTATCTTTTTTGTGGAATGATTTATGTTCCTCTGGGAACATAAGGGGGATTGCTGGGTTGTGTGGAAGGGGGGTTGCTGGCTCATGTGGAAGGTCAATATCTAGTTCTTTTAGGAATCTGAGAGCAGAATTTAAAGAGATATTTGTACAGCCATGTTCACTGCAGCATTATTCAAAATAGTCACAAGGGAGAAACACTACAAGAGTCCCTCAGTGGAGGAATGGACGGAGAAGTGTGCATATACATAAGGGATGCTGTTCAGTCTATAAAAGGAAGGGAATTCTGACATGCTACAACATGGATGAGTCTGGAGGACCTTCTATCAGCTAAAAAAAGCCAGTCACAAAGGTCAAATTCAGAATCATTCCAACTTACATGAGGTATCTAAAGTCGTCAAATTAATAGAAACAGATAAAAGAATGGTGAACCTAAAGCTAATCGAAAATATGATGACTTGAATATTAAAAAAACAACACAAATAACTTCAACAAGTCACATCCTCAGTAGAAGCAGTAGATTCCCTCATGCTGCCACAGTCACCACAGCAGTGTGTCTCTCAGGGCCATGTTTTTCTGACACCTCTGGACACAGACAACAGCAGCCTCTCAGGTGTGGCTGGAGAATGCAGTTCTGCGGAGGCCCACAGGTGCACAGTCCCTGATGTCCTGGCTCAGACAGAGGCGATTCAGAGTGTCTGAGGACAAAATGCCTTCAGGCCATCTTGCAAGTCCTGCTCAAATAAGTGCATGGGGTAGGGAGATGGTGAATTAGAGCCTGAATGAAAGGGCATCTCATTCTTCCTTGAAGGATGAGCAGAAGAAGCAAGATTGTCCAATATATATTTGAATCTGGCCTGACAAAGAAGACGCGAGCAAACAAATAAAAATTCGCCTGTATTAATATTATGTCTCATAAATAATTTATTTAGCCATTCTTTGAATATTAGACATAAAATTGATGAATTTTTGCTTAAAACAAAAAGAGCAGTGGTTGCAGGGCCTCAGAAAAGGAAACAAGGATTGGTGCTCAGTGCAGAGGGAGATTCACTTATGCAAGATGAAAAGCTTCTAAAGATCTCTTGTGCAACAATGAATCTCACATATATATAAAGTGCTGAATTACACAATAGTTAATGGTGGTAAATTTTTTGTTATGTGCTACTTACTACAAGAAAAACATACAACTTTTGAAAGCTGAAATCCTGGTGTTACAAATCCTGAGGTGTTTGAGAACCTCCTGCCCCAGCAGGGGAGGCTCCAGGTGTGATGAGAACAAACTGGGTGGTGTGAGGTGTGTTTCCTGTCTCCAAGCAGCATGTTTCCCATAAACCTTTCCAGACTGGGTGGTTGTTTGCTGTTGGTGTCCTGAGTCCCTTGAGAGCACTCATTGGGGAGAAGCCTAAAGTCCCAGTGAGTCCAGGGAGTTGAGGGGCCCAGATTAGAGGGGAAGGTCTGGCAGAGGAGGGGAGAGGGTGAAGGAGGAAGGCGTGTTGAAAGGGGACAGATGAAAAATCCAACAGAGTTGCAGAGGGGGTCTCTGGTGTAAAACAAAAAAAGAAGAATAAGGATCAGGGCTGATGAAGAGAGAGAGGCCTTAGATGAGCCAGGTGAGAAGTTCTCAGGTCAGCCATCCAGAGTCCCCATAAG
>NW_007233952.1:0-2939 GCF_000164805.1 Carlito syrichta | reverse complement strand
CGAGGGGCTGTGTAATGTCCTGTATATGAGGACTCCCATTCCCCAGAATCCTGTTTGGAAGCCCTGATTCTTGTTTTGCCATTATCAAGATGTCATGTTGATATTGCGATGGAGGAACCGTGTAAAGAGCTTTCTTTGTTCTTCTTAGCTACAGATCATGTAGATTCTGCATATGAGGACTGCTATTATCTATGTCCAAGCTTCTAAAACCTGATTCTTGTTTAACCCACAGCCTGTTGATTTTAAGGACTGAGGACTGCTATAACCCCAATTCTTTTTCTTCCTTGACAAGGGGTTGTGTATTTTACTGTATTTTAGGACTCTCATTAGATACATACTGTTTCAAAACTCTGATTCTTTTTAGAAATTTCCAAGATGCTTTCCAGATTTTTGGGATTGAGGACTCATGTAACCCAGATTACCTTTTCTTTCTTACCAAATGGTCATGTAGTTGCCTGTAAATAATTACTCCATTTTCCAGATCAATTCTCAAAACACAATGATTCGTGTTTAGCCCAAAGCAAGATGAACTTAAACTTTTTGGGATTGAGTACCTGAGTAACGCGGATTCCTTATTCTTTCTTAGCAATAGGCACTGAAATTTCCTGTATGTGAGGACTCCCTTTACCCAAATTTCTACTACAAAAACCTGATTCGTGATTACATCTTAGGAAGACAGTCTGTAGGTTTTGGGATTGAGGACTCATAAAAGGAAGATTCCTTATACTTCCTTAGCAATATGACGTGTAGTTTCCTGTATATGACGAGCTCCATTACAAAATTTCCTGCTTCACAATGCAGGATGCCGAGACAGTTCCTGGTGACCGAGAATTCCAGGATTTGGATATCAACAGAAAGACGTCCATAATGTTCTTTAGGAACTGGAATCCAAGATTCCTGGTTCCCCTTCACAAGACCTCCCATAAATGTGGAATATTCCAAACCCAAAGCCCCAATTGCTACCTGCCACCCACAAGAATCTTTTGTACTTTGAAGTAACCTGAATCGAAGAATTTTGAACCAATATACCTTTTGATTCTCGGGAATATGATTGTGGTCGTAGATGGTCCCAGGAAACAAAAGGATTTCTAGGGTCAAATCTTTCATTACAACTAACAAGAGGACCAGAAAGATCCTGAGGGTCTGTAATGACAGATTTAGCGTATCCACGGAGCAAGTAGCTCTGAAAATGTAGGGACCCATAAACCCATATTGCTGATTAAACCTTATCAAGAGGCCCTGTTGATTCTGAAAAATGAGAACTCCTAGAACGGAATTTCCTTTTTTATCTCAGTTAGATGCCCTGATTTCTCCTGTTGATTTGGTTTCCAAATACAGTATATCAAAAGACAGATGTCCAGAAGTTTACTAGGTTCGTACATTCCGTGATTCCTGGTTACCATTAAAAGTACGTAGTAAACATTTGGCAAGTGCAAAACCCTTGTCCCTTCTAAAAATAAAAAGAAACAAGGTAAGGGAAGTATTACAGTGTTCACCTTAAGACCAGAGTTACATCCAAATATGGCAAGAAGATTCTTTTTGTCCTGTATTCTGGACTTAGTTGTTCTGAGGAACCTAACGGACTTGGAGTTCCCAATACCATTTACAACTTTTAAGTGAACCAGAATGTTGCTGGAGTCCTGAAATGACCGATTCATAATATCCGAATGCTAAATTTCTCTGAAACATTTTGGGAGCTCAAAGATCTGTTTATTGTTTGTCCCATAACAGACAACCTAGGAATTTTTTTGATTGAGGACGCGTACCACAATGATTCTTTATTCGTTCATAGTTGGAGGCCATGTAGTATGCTGTAAGTGAGGACTCTCCCTTCATTCCTGTTTTGAAACCCTGATTCTTGTTTAGCCCTTAGTAAGAAGTCATGTAGATTTTTTGATAGAGGAACTGTGCAAAACAGATTTCTTCTATTTATTAGCAAGAGGTCAAGTAGTTTCCGATATATGAGAATTGCTATTACCCACATTCATGCCTCGAATTCCTGAATCTGCTTTAACCGTCAGGAAGATGCCCTGTAGATTTTCAGGACTGAGGACTCGTATAACCCAGATTCCTTATTGTTACTAACAGCTGATCAGTTACCTGCATATGAATACTCCTGTTCACAGATACATGCGTCAAAAGCTTTATTCTTGTTTAGAACTTAGGAAGACGCTGTATATTTTTGGAGATTGAAAAACATGTCACCCACATTCCTTATTCTTTTGTAGGAAATATCAGTGCATTTGCCTGTATATGACGATTTCATTTCCCTAGTTTATGCTTCAAAAACCGAAATTCTTGTTTAGGACTTAGCAAGAAACCCTGAAGTTTTATTGGGATGGAGGACACGTGTAAACCACATTCCTTATTTTCCATTAGCAGTAGACAGTGCTGTTTCCTGTATATTAGGACTCCCATTATCGAGATTCCTACTCCCAATACCTGAATGGTGGTATCTCTTAGCAAGACGGTCTGTAGGTTTTGGGGATGGAGACCTCATGTAACCAAGATTCCTTATTCTTCCATAGCAACAGTTCGTGTAGTGTTCTGAATATGAGGACTCCCATTACTGAAATTCCTGCTTCATTCTCAGCAAGACGTCAAGATATTTCCTGGTGACCTAGAATTTCAGTTGCTTGGATATCAAGAGAAAGACTACCATAAAGTTCTTGAGGTACTGGAACACAAGATTCCTGGTGCCTTTCCAAAGTCACACTAAAAATGTGGCGACATAGAAGCCCAGATTGCTGATTAAATCATATCAAGACACTTTGTAGATTTAGGTGATAGAGAATTTCAAGAACCGGATTCCCTTTCCGTTCTCAGCAAGATGCCCTGAATTTCCCTGTCCATGTGGATTTCAAAACTCTGTACAAAAATGCACATGCCCAGATGTTTCCTAGGGATGTGGACTACATGGATCCTGGTTATATTTTAAG
>NW_007233951.1:0-5528 GCF_000164805.1 Carlito syrichta | reverse complement strand
CTATGAAAAATTAACAAAGATATAGAAGGTCACTACATAATGATAAAAGGTTCAATCCATAAAGAAGAAATATATATCCTAAATATATATGCACCCAACATAGTTGCACCAACTTTCATATAGCAGCTTCTAGGCAAACAAATAAAAGATGTTGACTCTAACTCTATCATAGCTGGTGATGTTAATACCCCACTCACAACCCTAGATAGATCATCAGGACAAGAAATCAGCAAGGAGATCCAGAACCTCAATGTGACTCTTGACCAAATGGACTTAATTTACACCTATGGAACATTCCACCCAACAACCATAGAACATTCATTCTACACATCACCACATGGAATATACTGTAAGATCACCTTGGGCATAAATCAAGCATAAACAAATATCATAAGATTGAGATTTTATCATGCACCTTCTCAGACCACAGTGGAATAAAAATAAATATCAGCATCAATAAATTTCTTCCAAACACACAAAAAATACACACTAAACAGCCTGATGCTAAGCAACTCCTTGGTCAACATGGAAATCAACACAGATTAAAAGATACCTGGAAGCAAATTAAAAGGAGGAAACATCTTACCAACATTTCTGGAATGCCATGAAAGCTGTAGTAAAAGGAAAATTCATGTCTTCACAAAATTACATGAAGAAACTGGAAAGATCACAAGTCAACAACTAACAAGCCACCTAAAGAAGTAGGAAAAACAAGACATTCAAAGCCCTAATTTCAGCCAAAAAATCCAGACCACCAAAATAAAAGCCCAAATCTGGGACATAGAAGACAAAAAGATAATATTAAAAAAAACCCAAAAAACAATGAAACATAAAGCTGGTTCTTTGAAAGGATAAATAAGATAGATGGTCCCCTAGCTACACAGACCAAAAGAAAGAGAGACGGACAGAGAGAGAGAGAGAAAGAAAGAGAGAGAGAGAAGCAAATAAAAACAATCAGAAGCAAACAATGAAGTCCCATCTGATCCTGCAGGAATACAAAAGATTATCACAGACTAATATGAACATTGGTATGTAAACAAATTTAAAAAACTAAAGGAAATGGAAGACTTTCTGATATTGTACAAGCTCCCTAGGATGAAACAAGAAGAAATTACGACCCTAAATAGACGAACAACAATCCAGGAAATTGAGTATGTCATTAAAAAAACACTTAGAAAAAAAGCCCTGGGCCACATGGCTTTCCATCAGAATTCTACAAGACATAGAAGGAGGAACTGATACCAACCTTATAGAAAGTATTCCAGGTGATTGAGAACGATGGTACTCTCCCCAAATCTTGTTATAAAGCTAATATCACATTGATACCCAAGCCAGGTAAATATCCAACAAAGAAAGAGAACTGCAGGCCAATATCCTTGATTAACATAAATGCTGAAATACTCAACAAGATTCTAGCAAGTCGGATTCAACAACACATACCCCAAATCCACCATGTCCAATGGGGGTTCACCCCAGGATGAACGTCTAGTTCAAGTTTGTAAGACCGTAAACATAATTAAATACACGAACTGACATAAAAACTAAAACCCCATGACTATATCATTAGATAAAGAAAAATATTTTTATAAATTCCAGCACCCTGGAATACTTTCTATAGTATTCTGATAAAACCCTTGAACATTCAGGGATAGATGGAATATACCTCAAAATAGTAAGAGCCATCCATGAGAAACTCACAGTCAGCTTACCACTAAACAGACAGAAATTGGAAACTTTTCCCCCTGAAAGCTGTAACAAGACAAGTATTCCCACTCTCACCCCTCATGTACAACATAGTTCTGGAAATCTTAGCTGGAACAATCAAATAAGAGAAGTCAATCGGGTCTATCCAGATAAGAAAAGACGTCAATTTATCCTTCTTTGCAGACAACATGATTCTATAACTTGAAAGCCCAAGAGAATTTGTCAAAAACCTCTTTGGACTGATAAAGGACTTTGGCAAAGTCTCAGGCTATAAAGTACATGTCCAAAAGACAATCACATTTCCATACACCAATAATAAACAAACAGAAACTAAAATAAAAAGCACAACTCCATTCACAATAGCCACAAAAAAATGTAACACTATGTCGTGTTCCTAACCAGAGATGGGAAAGACCTTTACAATGAAAACTACAAAACATGCTCAAAGAAATCAAATGTGACACAAACAAATTGAACAACATTCCATGTTCATGGATTGGAAGAATCAACATTGCTAAGATGTCCACTCTACCTAAGGCAATCTACAGATTTAACACAATACCCATCAAATTACCAGAAACAATACTCTCAGGCCTAGAAACAATATAGGAATTCACATGGAAACATAAATGACCAAGAATAGCCAAAGGAATCCTCAGGTAAAAAAGCAGGAGGTATCACACTCCCTATCTTTAAACTAAATTATAAAGCTACAATAATCAAAAAAGCCTGGTATTGGTACAAGAACAAGCGTACAGAGGAATGAAATATAATTGAGATTACAGAAGTAAAACTTCAATTTCTCAACCAACTCATCTTTGACAAAGCCTCCAATATCAAACACGGGGGTGAGGAGTACCTATTCAGTAAATAATGCTGGGGAAACTGTCTGACTACATGCAGAAGATTGAAACCAGTCTCCTACCTCTCTACATACGCAAAAATTAACTCTAAACGGATCACAGACTTTAATGTAACACCTCAAAGTAAAAGAACCTAAGAAAATGCAGGAAACACCCTTATGGAAGTTGGAACTGGCAACCAACTCCTGATCAAAACCAGAAGTGCCCAGGCCATAAGAGATAGCATACACAAGTGGGACCTCATCAAACTGACACACTTCTTCAAAGTCAAAGAAACCATCAAGAGAACAGTGAGACAGCCCACAGACTGAGAAAAAATATTTGCTAACTCCATGTTTGCCAAAGGTCTAACATCTAGAATCTACAAGGAACTCGAAAGAAAAGAAAAAAAAATTACTAAGTGAGCAAAAGATATGAATAGAAAGTTCTCAAAAGGAGACTTACAAGTAGCCAACAGAAATATGAAACCATGTTCAGTCTCACAAGTCATCAAAAAAATGCAAATAAAAACTAAACTGGGACACCACCTAGCTCCAGTCAGAATGGTCATCATCAATAAGTCAAAAAATAACAGATGGTGTAGAGAATGTTCTGAAAAGGAAACATTTCTACACTGTGGGTGGGGGTGTAAACCAGTACAACCTGTGTAGAAATAAGTGAGGTGATTACAAAAAGTTCTTAAAATTGGCCTTCCATATAACCCCACAATTCTCCTACTGAGATACTTGCACTTGTAAGTTTATTGCAGCATTGTTCACAATACCAAGAACGTGGAACCAACTGTGCTTCCCATCAAAAGAGAAAAGGATAAAAAATGTGGTATATACACATAACGAAATATTATGCGGCCACATGGAACAAAATCATGGACTTCACACAACACGGATGGAATTAGAGTCTATAATACTGAGTGATTTTTCTCAGAAACAGATAACTGAGTATCATATGTTCCCACTCATTAGTGGACCTTAAACAACTACCGTAATACTGTAAGAAAAGGATTGACAGTAGCGTAAATTGCAGGAGGGAGGTGGGGGAGCGGAGTTGGGATTGACAGTAGTGGAAATCTGCTTGAGGAATAGGGGGGCACACCCCATCAACAAGGGTACTTGCACAATGAATATTTGTATACCTAACCCTGGATTGTACCCCACAATTTTAAAATAAATAAATGAATAGTTAAAAAAAAGTTGGTGCTTCTGTGCATGTTGCATATATGTTTAGGATAGATATTTCTTGTTGACAGATTGAAACTTGTATCTTTATGTAGTGAACTTCTTTGTCTTTTTAAAATTTTTGATATCTTAAAATATATTTTTCGGATATTAAGATCTCATCTTTTGCTTTCCTTTGTGTTCTGTTATCTTGAAAATTTGTTTTTCATCCTCTAACTTTTAATCTGTGAATTTTCATTCTGGTGAGATGAGTCTTCTGGATACAGCATATTGATTGTTGCAGCGTTTTTTTAAAATCCAGTTTGCCAGCCGGGCTCGGTGGCTCAACTCAGCCTGTAATCCCGCACCTTGGGAGGCTTAGGTGAGTAGATTGCCTGAGCCCGCGTGTTCGAGACCCGCCTGGGCAAAATGGCGAGACCTTATCTCTACAATAAATCAAAAATTTGCTGGGTGTGGTAGTGCACACCTGCAGTTCCAGCTACTTGGAAGGCTGAGGTAGAAGGGTTGCCGACGCCCAGCAGGTCGAGCTGCAGTGGCCGGGAGCTGCCACTGCACTCCATTCTGTGTGATAGAGTGAATTTCCAACTCAAAAATAAATAAAATAAAATAAAATTTAAAAATCCAGTTTGCCATTCAACATTTTTACAGTGGTGTATTCATTCCATTCACTTTCAGGCTAATTATTGAGGTTTGAGAGTTTGAGCTCCTGTCATGAGGTTCTTTTATTTATTTATTTATTTATTATGAAGTTGTGGGGTACAGTTAAGGGTTAGGTATACAATTGCGTTTCATTCAGGCACCCTGTTGATATGGGGTGTTTCCCCGTTTCTAGACAGATATTTGCTACTGTTAATTCCATCTCCCTCCCCCCACCATAGTTTCCCAGTACGGTCAGTCATTTTCCTATAGTATTGCATTGGATGGTTAAGGTCCATTATATGAGTGAGAATATGTGATACTCGGATCTTTGTTTCTGTGAGAGGTCACTCAGTATTATAGACTCTAGTTCCATCCAGGTTGCTGCGAAATTCATGACTTTGTTCTTTTTTATGGCTGCGTGGTATTCCATCGTGTATATGTACCACATTTTTTAAAATCCAGTCCTCTTTAGATGGGCAGCAAAGGAAGACATCCGAGCAGCCAACAAACACATGAAGAAATGTTCAACCTCACTAATCATCAGGGAGATGCAAATCAAAACCACACTGAGATACCACCTAACCCCAGTCAGAATGGCAATTATCAACAAGTCAAAAAATAACAGCTGCTGGAGAGGGTGTGGTGAAAAGGGAACACTTTTGGTGGCAGTGTAAAGTAGTGCAAGCTCTGTGGAAAGCAGTGTGGCGATTCCTAAAAGCTCTAAATACAAACCTCCCATATGACCCCGCAATCCCCCTACTGGGAATATGTCCTGAAGAACACAAATCTCTCTATAAAAAAGATACCCGCACACGTATGTTTATCACAGTGTCATGAGGTTCTTATAGATTTTGTTTTTGTAATTTGTTTGTTGGATTTGTTTGATTTTAAGATTAATATACATGTCTGTTTTCAATCTTTTTCCTGCATTTTCAGGAAGATTATTGTCATTCTTTTTTTCTTTATTTTGTGCTTGATACTTTCTTAAGCATGTCTTGTAGAACAGTCTAGAGGTGGCATAATTTCTTTTTTTTTTCATTAATCAGTATATTTTATTATGGTTTTGTGGGGTACAGTTAAGGGTTAGGTGTACAATGACGTTTCATTCAGGCACCCTGTAGATAAGAAGTGTTTTCCCATCCCCCGA
>NW_007233950.1:0-9721 GCF_000164805.1 Carlito syrichta | reverse complement strand
TTCTGGGGAAAGGGAATCCTCATATACATGACATTACACGGTCCCTCGCTAAGGAAGATAAAGGAATCTGTGATACACTAGTCCAGAATACAAAAAATTCTCAGGGTGTCTTGGTGCGGTATAAACAAGAATAAAAACTTCGAGCTCATCTCATGTTTCAGTGATATTTGGCTTGTGGGTATTATGAATCAGTCATTTCAGGACTCCAGCAACATTCTGGTCCTCTTGATAGTTGTAATCTGGTATCTGGTAGTACAAGTCCCTTAGGTTCCTTGCGACAATTAAGGCCAGTTTCCCGGAAAAAAAAGTATCATTTTGCCGAATTTGGATGTAATTTGTTCTTATGATGAACTTGGTAATCCTTAAATTTCCGTTTGTACTTTCTTTGGAGAGGGGCGAGGGTTTTGCAGTTGGCAAATAGTTAGTACGAATATTAAAATGTAGCCAGGATTCATGAAATCCACGACCCTCGGAAACATCTGGGCATCTGCATTTTGTATACAGACTTTTGGAATCCACATGGACAGGGAAAGTCAGGGCATCTTGCTGAGAACGGAAAGGGAATCCGGTGCTTGGAGTTCTCTATCGCCTAAATCTACAAGGTCTCTTGATGTGATTTAAAGAGCAATCTGGGCTTCTATGTCGCCACATTTTTATTGTGTCTTTTGAAAATGGACCAGGAATCTTGGATTCCAATTCCTAAAGAACTTTATGGGAGTCTTTCTCTTCATATCCAAGCAACTGGAATTCTAGGACAAAAGAAATATCTTTACGTCTTGTTGAAAATGAAGCATGAATTTCAGTAACGGGAGTCCTCAGATACAGAACACTACATGACCTGTTGCTACGCAAGAATAAGGAATCTTGCTTAAACGAGTCCTCCATCCCATAAGCCAACAGAGCATCATGCTAAGAGGCAACCAATAATCAGGTTTTTGGAGTAGGAAACTGGATAATGGCAGTCCTCATAAACAGGAAACGGCACTGTCTTTTGCTAAAGTAGAATAAGGAATCTTGTTTACACGTGTCCTCCATGCCCATAAAACTTCAGGGTTTCTTACTAAGGGCTAAACACGAATATGGGTTTTTGAAGCATAAACTAGGGAAATGAAATCCTCATATACAGACAAATGCACGGACTTTTCCTAAGAAAGAATAAAGAATGTGGGAGACATGTTTTCTCAATCTCCAAAAAAGTATATGGCGTCTTCCTATGATCTAAAAAAGAATTAAGCTTTCCACGCATGTATCTGTGAACAGGAGTACTCATATACAGGTAACTGCACAGCTGTTGCTAAAATAAGGAATCTGGGTTCTACAAGTCTTCAGTCCTGAAGATCTGCATGGCATCCTGCTGATGGTTAAAGAAGAATCATGGATTCGAGGCATGAATGCGGGTAATAGAAGTCCTCATATACAGGAAATTACATGGCCTCTTGCTAAAAAAAGAGAAGAAATCTGTTTTCCGCGGATCCTCTTTCAAAAATCTACATGAGTTCTTACTCAGGGCTAAACAAGAATCAGAGTTTCGAAATAGGAATCAAGAGAAAGAGAGTCCTTACATACAGGACACTACGTGGCCTGCAACTAAGTACGAATAAAGAATCATTGTGGTACGCGTCCTCAATCCAAAAAATTCCCAGTTTGTCTGTTATGGGACAAAGAAGAAACAGATCTTCAAGCTCCCAAAGTATTTCAGAGCAATTTAGCATTTGGATATTATGAATTGGTCATTTCAGGACTCCAGCAACATTCTGGTCCTCTTAAGTGTTGTAACTGGTATTGGGGACTCCAAGTCCGTTAGGTTCCTCAGAACAACTAAAGCCAGATTCCAGGACAAAAAGAATCTTCTTGCCATTTTTGGAGGTAACTCTGGTCTTAAGGGAACCCTGTTATCCTTCCCCTTCTGTGTCTTTTTTTATTTTGAGAAGGGACAAGCGTTTTGCATTTGCCAAATATTTACTATGTATTTTTGAATGGTAACCAGGAATCATGAAATTCACGAACCTAGGAAATTTCTGGGCATCTGTCTTTTGATATATTGAATTTGGAATCCAAATCGATAGGAAAAATCAGGGCATCTTACTGAGAATAAAAAAAAATTACGGTTCTAGGAGAGCTCATTTTCAAGAAACTACAGGGCCTATTGATACGGTTTAATCAGCGATCTGGGCTTCTGGGCCCCTACATTTTCAGAGCTACTTGCTCCGTGGATATGCGAAATCTGTCATTACAGATCCTCAGGATCTTTCTGGTCCTCTTGATAGTTTTAATCTAGGATTTGGCACTAGAAATCCTTGTGTTTACTGGGACCATCTATGACCATAATCATATTCCCCAGAAACAAAAGGTATATTGGTACAAAATTCATCGACTCTGGTGATCTCAAATTACAGAAAATTCTTGTAGGTGGGCAGGAAGGAATTGGGTTTTTGGGTTTGGAGTATTCCACATTTTGGGGAGGCCTTGTGAAGGGGAACCAGGAATCTTGGATTCCAGTTCCCAAAGAGCATTATGGACGTCTTTCTCTTGATATCCAAAAAACTGGAATTCTCAGTCACCAGGAACTATCTCGGCATCCTGCAGTCTGAAGCAGGAATCTGGGTAATGGAGGTAGTCACAAATAGGAAATTACAGGTCATATTGCTAAAGAAGTATAAGGAATCTTCCTTATATGAGTCCTCAATCTCCAAAACTACAGGCCGTCTTCCTAAGACGTAATCACGAATCAGGTATTTGAAGTAGGAATCTGGGTAATGGGAGTCCTCACATAAAGGAAAATTCGCTGCCTATTGCTAATTAAGAATAAGGAATCTGTGTTACTCATGTCCTCAATCCCAAAAAAGCTTAAGTCATCTTGCTATGTGCTAAACACGAATCATGGTGTTTTCGAGCATGAATCTCGAAAATGGAGTACTTATTTACAAGCAACTAAATGACCTTTTGCTAAGAAAGAATAAGGAATCTGAGTTACACGAGTCCTCAATCCTAAAATTCTACAGAGCATTTTGGAAAGTACTAAAAAGAATCAGAGTTTCAAAGCAGGATGTATCTTATGAGAGTCCTAATATACAGGAAAATACACAACCCCTTGCCAAGGAAGAAAAACAATTGGTGTTATAGCAGTCCTCAGTCCTTCAATCAACAGGCCATCTGCTGTGGACTAAACAAGAATCAGGCTTTAGAAGTTGGAACATAGGTAATAGCAGTCTTCATATGCAGAATCTACATGATCTCTAGCTAAGGAGAACTAAGAAACCTCTTTTATACGGTTCCTCCATCACAATATCTACATGACATCTTGCTAATGGCAAAGCAAGAATCAGGGTTTCCAAACAGGATTCTGGGAAAAACGAGTCCTCATATACAGGATATTGCACAGCCCCTCAGTAAAGAAAAATAAGGAATCTGTGATACACTATTCCACAATCCGAAAAAATCTCAGGGCGTCTTTCTGCGGTATAAACAAGAATCAAAGACTCTAGCTCGTCTCATGTTTAAGAGATATTTGGCTTGTCGGTATTATGAATCAGTCATTTCAGGACTCCAGCAACATTCTTGTCCTCTTGAGAGGTGTACTCGGGTATCTGGTAGTACAAATCCCTTAAGTTCCTCGGGACAATTAAAGACAGATACCCGGAAAACAGTATCATATTGCCGTATTTGGATGTAAATTTGGTCTGGATGTAAATTTAGTCATAAGATGAACTTGGTAATCCTTATATTTCGGTTTGTACTTTATTTGTAGAGGCGCTGAGGGTTTTAAAGTTGCCAAATATTTAGAACGAATTATTAAAATGTATCCAGGATCCATGAATACAACGTCCCTAGGAAACATCTGGGCATCTGCATCTTTGTACACAGAGTTTTGGAATCCACATGGATAGGGAAATTCAGGGCATCTTGCTGAGAACGGAAAGGGAATCCGGTTCTTGGAGTTCTCAATCTCCTAAATCTACAAAGACTCTTGATAAGCTGTACTCAGCAATCTGGGCTTCTATGTCGCCACATTGTTAGTGTGTCTTTTTTAAAGAGACCAGGAATCTTGCGTTCCAATTCCTCAAGAACTTTATAGGAGTCTATCTCTTGACATCCAAGCAACTGGTATTCGAGGTCACCAGGAAATATCTTGGAGTCTTGCTGAGAATGAAGCAGGAATTTCAGTAATGGGAGTCCTCATATACAGAACACTACGCGACCTGTTGCTACAGAAGTATAAGGAATCTTGGTTACAGGAGCACTCCGTGTCAAAAACCTACAGACCATCTAGCTAAGAGATAACCACCATTCAGGTTTTGGGAGTAGGAATCTGGATAATGGGAATCCTCATATACAGAAAACTGCACTGTCTATTGCTAAACCAAAATAAGGAATCTGGTTTACACGTGTCCTCCAACCCAATAAAACTTCAGGGTTTCTTGCTAAGGGCTAAACACCAATTTGGGTTTTTGAAGCATAAACTAGGGAAATGAAATCCTCATATACAGACAAATGCACTGACTTTTCCTAAGAGAGAATAAGGAATGTGGGTGACATGTTTTCTCAATCTCCATAAAATATACGGCGTCTTCCTAAGATCTAAACAAGAATCAAACTTTCGACGCATGTATCTGTCAACAAGAGTAATCATATACAGGTAAATGAACGGCTGTTGCTAAAAATAAGGAATCTGGGTTATACAAGTCCTCAGTCCTGAAAATCCTCAGGGTATCTTGCTGACGGCTAAAGAAGAATCAAGGATTCGAGGCATGAATGTGGGTAATAGCAATCCTCTTACACAGGAAACTACATGGCTTCTTGCTAATAAATGGAAGAAATCTGTTTTCCACGCTTCCTCTATCAAAAAATCTACGTGACTTCTTACTAAGGGCTAAACAAGAATCAGGGTTTCGAATCAGGAATCAAGGGAAAGAGAGTCCTCACATACAGGCCACTACATGACCTCCAACTAAGTACGAATAAAGATACATTGTGGTTCGTGCACTAAATACAGAAAATTCCCATGTTGTCTGCTATGGGACAAACAAGAAACAGATCTTCGAGCTCCCCAAATGTTTCAGAGAAATTCAGCATTCGGATATTATGAATTGGTCATTTCAGGACTACAGTAACATTCTGGTCCTCTTAAAAGTTGTAAATGGTATTGGGCACTCCAAGTCTGTTAGGTTCCTCAGAACAAATGAGGCCAGATTCCAGGACAAAAACATCTTCTTGCCATATTTGGATATATCTCTAGTCTTAAGGTGAACCCAGTATTCCTTCCCCTTCCATGTCTCTTTATATTTTGAGAAGAGACAAGGATTTGTCACTTGCCAAGTGACTACTACGTAGTTGTAATGGCAACCAGGAATCATGGAATCCACGAAACTAGGAGACCTCTGGGCATCTGACTTTTGATATACTTAATTTGGAATCCAAATCGACAGGAAAAGTCAGGGAATCTTACTGAGAGTTAAAACGAAATCCGGTTCTAGGAGTTTCCATTTTCCGGAATTTACAGGGCCTCTTCATAATGTTTAATCAGCAATCTGGGCTTCTGGGTCCCTACATTTTCAGAGCTACTTTCTCTGTGGATACGCTAACTCTGTCATTACAGATCCTCAGGATCTTTCTGGTCCTCTTGTTAGTTGTAATCAAAGATTTGGCCCTAGAAAACCTTTTGTTTCCTTGGACCATCTACGACCATAATCATATTCCTCAGAATCAAACGTTTTATTGGTACAAAATTACTCGAATCAGGTGACCTCAAAGTAGAGAAAATTCTTGTGGGTGGGCAGGAAAGAATTGGAGTTTTGGGTTTGGAATATTCCACATTTTGGGGAGGTATTGTGAAGGGGAACCATAAATATTGGATTCCAGTTCCCAAAGAATATTATGGACATATTTCTCTTGATATTCAAAACATTGGAATTTTCGGTCACCGGGAACTGTCTTGGCGTCCTGTACATTTAAGCAGGAAATTGGGTAATGGAGGTCTTCATATACAGGAAACTACACGTCACATTGTTAAGGAAGTATAAGGAATCTTCCTTATATGAGTCCTCAATTCCAAAACCTAGAGTCCGTCCTCTAAGATTTAGCCATGAATCAGGTTTTTAAAGTAACAATCTGGGAAATGGGAGTCCTCACATAAAGGAAACTTCACTGCCTATTGCTAAGTAAGTATAAGGAATCTGCGTCACTCGGGTTTTCAATCCCAAAAAAGGTTAAGGTCATCTTGCTATGTGCTAAACATGAATCATCGTGTTTTTGAGCATGAATCTGGAAAATGGAGTACTTATTTACAGGCAACTACATGACCTTTTGCTAAGAAAGAATAAGGAATCTAGGTTACACGCGTCCTCAATCCCAAAAATCTACAGAGCATATTGTGAAGTTCTAAAAAGTATCAGAGTTTCGAAGCAGAATGTATCTAATGAGAGTCCTAATATACAGGAACATACACGGTCCCTTGCCAAGGGTGAAAAAGAATGGGGGTTACAGCAGTCCTCAGTCCCTAAAATCAACAGGCCATCTGCTGTGGGCTAAACAAGAATCAGGGATTAGAAGTTGGAACATAGGTAATAGCAGTCCTCATATGCAGAATCTACATGAACTCTAGCTAAGGAGAACTATGAAACCTCTCTTACACGTTTTCTCCATCAAAATATCTACATGACTTCTTGGGAATGGCAAAACAAGAATCAGGGATTCCAAACAGGATTCTGGGGAAAGGGAGTCCTCATATACAGGACATACATGGCCCCTCGGTAAAGAAGAATAAGGAATCTGTCATACACTAGTCCACACTCCGAAAAGTACTCAGGGTGTCTTGCTGCGGTATAAACAAGAATCAACACTTGGAACTCGTCTCATGTTTCAGAGATATTTGGCTTGTGGGTATTATGAATCATTCATTTCAGGACTCCAGCAACATTCTGGTCCTCTTGAGAGTTGTAATCAGGTATCTGGTAGTACAAATCTCTTAAGTTCCTCGGGACAATTAAGGCCAGATTCCCGGAAAAATGTATCATATTGCCCTATTTGGATGTAACTTTGGTCTTAAGATGAACTTGGTAATCCTTAAATTTCCATTTGTACTTCATTTGTAGAGGGGCCGAGGGTTTTGCAGTTGCCAAATATTTAGTACTAATTATTAAAGTGTAACCAGGCTACATGGATTCCATGTCCCTAAGAAACATCTGGGCATCTTCATTTTTGTACACAGAGTTTTGGAATCCATATATACAGGAAAATTCAGAGCATCTTGCTGAGAACGGAAAGGGAATCCAGTTCTTGGAGTTCTCAATAGCCTAAATTTATAAAGACTCTTGATAAGATTTAATCAGCAATCTGGGCTTCTGTGTCGCCACATTTTTAGCGTGTCTTTTGAAAAGGGATCAGGAATCTTGGGTTCCAATTTCTCAAGAACTTTATGGGAGTCTTTCTTTTGATATCCAAGCAACTGGAATTCTAGGTCAGCAGGAAATATCTTGACGTCTTGCTGAGAATGGAGCAGGAATTTAAGTAATGGGAGTCCTCATATACAGAACACTACATGAACTGCTGCTACGGAAGAATAAGGAATCTAGGTCACACGAGGCCTCCATCCCAAAAATCTACAGGCCGTCTTGCTAAGAGATAACCACCATTCAGGTTTTGGAGTAGGTATCTGGATAATGGGAATCCTCATATACAGGAAACTGCCCTGTCTATTGCTAAAGGAGAATAAGGAATCTGGTTTACATGTGTTCTCCATCCCAATAAAACTTCAGGGTTTCTTGCTAAGGGCTAAACACAAATTTGGGTTTCTGAAGCATAAACAAGGGAAATGAAATGCTCATATTCAGACAAATGCACTGACTTATCCTAAGAAAGAGTACAGAATGTGGTGACATGTTTTCTCAATCTCCAAAAAAATGTACGGCGTTTTCCTAATATCTAAACAAGAATCAAGCCTTCAAAGCATGTATCTGTGAACAGGAGTACTCATAAACAGGTAACTGCACGGCTGTTGCTAAAAATAAGGAATCTGGTTATATGAGTCCTCAGTCCTGAAAATCTACAGGGCATCTTGCTGACGGCTATAGAAGAATCAGGGATTCGAGGCATAAATGTGGGTAATAGCAATCCTCATACACAGGAAACTACATGGCCTCTTGCTAATAAAAGAGAAGAAATATGTTTTCCACAGTTCCTCTATCAAAAAATCTGTATGACTTCTTACTAAGGGCTAAACAAGAATCAGGGTTTGGAATCAGGAATCAAGGGTAAGAGTCCTCACATACAGGACACTACATGACCTCCAACTAAATACGAATAAAGCATCTTTGTGTTATGCGCCCTCAATCCAAAAAATTTCCAGGTTATCTGCTATGGGACAAACAAGAAACAGACCTTCGAGCTTCCCAAATGTTTCAGAGCAATTTAGCATTCGGATATAATGAATCTGTCATTTCAGGACTTCAGCAACATTTAGGTCCTCTGAAAAGTTGTAAATGGTATTGGGAACTCCACGTTCGGTAGGTTCCACTGAACAACTAAGGCCAGATTCCATGACAAAAAGAATCTTCTTGCCATATTTGGATGAAAGTCTGCTCTTAAGGTGAACACTGTAATTCTTCCCCTTCCGTGTCTCTTTTTCTTTTGAGCAGGGACAAGGGTTTTGCACTTGCCATATGTTTACTATGTACTTTTAATGGTAACCAGGAATCATGGAATCCACGAACCTGGGAAACTTCCGGGCATCTGTCTTTTGGTATACTGAATTGGGAATCCAAAACGACAGGAAAAATAATGGCATCTTACTGAGAATTAAAAGGAAATCCGGTTCTAGAAGTTCTCATTTTCCGGAATCTATGGGACCTCTTGATAAGGTTTAATCAGCAATATGCGCTTCTGGTTCCCTACATTTTCAGAGCTACTTGCTCCGTGGATACACCAAATCTGTCATTACACATGCTCAGGATCTTTTTGGTCCTCTTGTTAGTTGTAATCAAGGATTTGTCCCTAGAAATCCTTTTGTTTCCTGGGACCATCTACAACCATAATCATATTCCCTAGAATCAAAAGGTATATTGGTACAAAATTCCTCGATTCATGTGACCTCAAGTACAGAAAATTTTTCTGGGTGGGCAGGTAGAAATTGGGGTTTTGGGTTTGGAATATTCCACATTTTAGGGAGATGTTGTGAAGGGGAACCAGGAATCTTGGATACCAGTTCCCAAAGAACATTATGGAAGTCTTTCTCTTGACATCCAAACAACTGGAATTCTCGGTCACCAGGAACTGTCTCAGAATCCTGCAGAGTGAAGCAGGAAGCTGGGTAATGGAGGTAGTCACATACAGGAAACTACACGACATATTCCTAAGGAAGTATAAAGAATCTTCCTTATATGAGTCCTCAATCCCAAAATCTACAGGCCGTCTTCCTAAGACATAACCAAGAATCAGGCTTTTGAAGTAGGATTCTGGTTTATGGGAGTCCACACATAAAGGAAACCTCACTGCCTATTGCTAAGTAAGAATAAGGAATCTGAGTTTCTCGGGTCCTCAATCCCAAAAAAGCTTAAGTTCATCTTGCTGTGGGCTAAATACGAATCATGGTGTTTTCGAGCATGAATCTGGAAAATGGAGTCCTTATTTACAGGCAAGTACATGACCTTTTGCTAAGAAAGAATAAGCATTCTGGGTTTACGCGAGTCCTCAATTCCAAAAATCTACAGAGTATCTTGGAAAGTCT
>NW_007233949.1:0-16281 GCF_000164805.1 Carlito syrichta | reverse complement strand
AACACTACTTTTACAGCAAGTATGGCTTTTTAAGTTTCTTGGTTTCTTGGGTCTCTCAATAGCATGCTCTTAACCTAAGTCTATTACTGTCCTCTCATTCCCCCCTTCTCATGAGGGTAGAGTGAATCTAATTTTAGGTTCCTTTAACATGCTGAGTTGTCTAGGGATACCTGTTGATATTGTTGTTTGAGGACCATAACGTGCACAGCATTTATTCTAGTTTTTACAAAAGTTATTAACTTGTTTATAATACATGGACCGAAGGTTAGTAACAACAAGAGTATGATCACGGGGCCTATTAAAGCAGACAATGTGTGGTTAACCAAGGTGAGTAGTTAAACAAACTTTGAAACCATCCTTGTCTCTGTTCCCGTTCCAATTTTCATTTGGCTAAGCCTTCTCGGACTTTGGCCATGAATTCTTTAATGATACCTGAATGGTCTGCATAGAAGCAGCACTCTTCTCCTAGTGCAGTGCACAGTCCACCCTGATGCAGGAATACTAAATCTAGCCCTCTACGATTCTGCAAGACTACTTCAGATAAGGAGGTTAAAGAATCCTGGAGATGAGAGATGGAGGTTTCTATTCTTTCAATGTCTAGATCTATAGCAGCCCTAAGGCCATCATATTGGTGGCTCTGCGTTGCTAGGGAGGCTATACCCGTCCCTGTTCCTGCCAGTCTGAGTCCAAAGAGGACTGCCAGGGTAATGGCGGTGACTGGCTCCCTCTTTTTTCTCTGGTGGATACTGTTGCTATACCACCGGAGTATGTCTTCACCAGTGTGGTAGAGGATTTTAGGGAGCAGTTGGACTAACACACAAAAGTCCCCCCAGGTTTGGTTTAGGACCTGTCCATGGAAGCAAGGAGTTAAACCTATGGTACAGGCCCACCAGCCGTTTTCAGGGGGCAGGTAATAGTCTAAGCTGGTTACAGGCAGCATAGCATTGCATAGGGACTGAAATTCTGGTGCGGGGCGGCCTATGCATAGTCCTTGGCCTGTTACCGATTGGAGAGTGAGCCCCTGAGTTGCTGGCTGCCATCTACAAGAACTGGAATTATGTTCAGTTGTATGATTCCCCATTACTTCAATTCCTTCATAATATGGGGGCTGGATGTTATAACATAACCAGCAAGACTGGATAAATTCTGGCCTTGTGGTATTTAGGAACGTATAAGCTTGGGTAAGTAAGTTCCATAGTGGATGCATGGTGGGTCCATGTATGGGTTTTGGGCCAGACCGATTCATGGAGTTTGCCTGTCTAGATGAGTTTGTCATAGCCTCTAAGGGACTCGGACTAATGCATGGTGGCAGCGGTTTAGGCTCTGGGGCAAGTACTGGGTTAGGTCCTATAGCCACATGGGGGCTCTGAACTGTTAATCTTATCATAAAGGTAGCTCCGGGATCCCCTGCCCAGGCACTGTATACTCTGAGTCCCCATACTTTTCCCATCTCCCATCCTCGAGCATTCCTGCCTTCTTTGGTGAAGCTTATTGTTATGGGGTTACATTGTTCACCTTGGGTAGGGTTGCATCGTTTATGGAAGTCGGGGGTACCTGCCCTCTGTACCTGTATTAAGTCATTGGGCTTGGCAGGGCTCCAATTTATGAAACCTGTGGTGACACAGGACCAGTTGGGGCAATAATACTGAATGGGATTGTTACAGTTTTCATCTCTGTCATGCCCCGGGCATACGTAAAAGTACCAATACCTGCCACTAGTGCCTCCCTGGGTTAATTTCCATTGCATAGCGGCAGTGTGGTAGAATTGGGTCAGATCCCCGGTCATGACTGGAAACCATGTGTGTGGGGGGGTCATGTTTGAAGCTTGCCAAATGACATCACCGGAGGAAAGGTCTATAACCTGCCAGGTTAAGTTCACGGGTTGGTGGGGATTGGGGCTTGCCCAGAGGGATCCTATCCCTGTCATGAAGAAGCAGAAGAAGAATACGACATAGCCTTAGCTTTAGAGGATTGTCCTTGTCCCGTTCACTTTTCCATTCCAGCATGTAGTCTTGCAGTACTGCAAATGGCTCAGCTGGTCGGACGTGGGTGTAGTGGATTCACGGGACGATGCCGTCTACCTTGAGTGTGGTGGGTGTGGTTAAGATGACAACATAGGGCCCTTTCCAGCATGGCTCCAGCATCTGGTGCTGGTGGCGGCGGACGTACACTCAGTCTCCTGGTCTATAACGGTGTGGGTCCGGGGGTGGCCCAGTCTCATAGAGAGCCTTTAGAATGGGCCACACCTGTTCATGTGCCCCTTGCAGTGCCTGCAAAGAAAAAAGAAGTTGTTGGTCATCAAATTCAGCTAGTGTTTCAGATTTCAAGTTCGGAACAATAGGCGGCGGAATGCCAAACATGATTTCGAAAGGGGTGAGGCCCATTTTATAAGGGGAGTTACACACTCTATAGAGGGCGAAGGGGAGGAGAGTCACCCAGTCACCGCCAGTCTCCAAGGTTAATTTGGTTAGGGTCTCTTTTAATGTTCTATTCATACGCTCTACCTGTCCTGAACTTTGGGGTCTATATGCACAATGTAATTTCCAATCTGCCCCAAGAACCCGAGCTACTCCCTGTGTTACCTTAGAGACAAAGCTTGGTCCATTGTCTGATCCTATTCAGATAGGGAATCCATACCTTGGCATGATGTCTTCTAGGAGCTTCTTGGCTACTATTTGAGCCGTTTCATGTTTCATGGGAAACGCCTCAGTCCAACCTGAAAAAGTATCTATAAACACCAGTAAATACTTGTAACCATATTTTCCAGGCTTCACTTCCATGAAGTCTACTTCCCAGTATGTTCCTGGCCGGTCTCCTCTAAGCCTGGTTCCTGGGTTGGATTTGTGTGTAGAGGCATTAGTTACCCGGCAAGCATGGCACTTGTCTACGATTTGTGCAATTTTGTGTTGTGAGTCTTTGGTAGTTATCTTTGCATTGGCGTATTAGGTCTCTTATCTTTTTTATTCCCATGTGTGTACTCCTGTGCATTTTTGTGAGAAGCCGTTGTCCTAATTTTTCTGGTAAAATTACGCTGCAGTCTGCCACCCTCCACCAACCATGCAAGCATTGCACCATTGGTTGTCGTTTAATCCAGTTCAAATCTTCCTCTGTGTATTCTGGGCTGTTTGGCAATACTGGTGACCCTGGATCTGGCAGCGAGGTCACTAAGACACGGTTCAGAGAAAGAGCTGCCTCCTTTGCTTTTAAATCCGCCAAGCGATTGCCCCTGGCTACTGGCGTGTCCGCAGTCTGGTGCCCTGGGCAATGAATGATGGCTACTGCCTTAGGTAGCCAGAGGGCCTGTAATAACTTAAGGATCTCAGTCTTATTTTTAATAATTTTCCCTTCTGCTGTCAGTAGCCCCCTGTCTCTGTAGATGGCCCCATGTACGTGTGCCGTGGCGAACGCATACCTGTTGTTGGTGTAGATGTTTACTAGTTTCCCCGCCCCCAGAGTCAGCGCCTTGGTTAGCGCGACTAACTCGGCTCGTTGTGCTGAAGTTCCGGCTTTCCGCGGCTCCACCCAAACTGTCTCCGTCTCTGTGGTTACGGCGGCCCCTGCATACCTGGCCCTGTTCCGAATAAAGCTGCTGCCGTCAGTGTACCAGGTGGCTTCGACGTTAGGCAAGGGCTGGTCTTGGAGATCAGGCCTCACTCCGGGTACCTGGGCAAGGATTTCCTGACAGTCGTGGAGGGGCGCCTCCCAGTCCAGATTGGGGAGCAACATAGCCGGGTTTAAGGAGGCGGGAGTCTGGAACAAAATTCTAGCAAGATTTAAAAGTAAGCCCTGGTAGTGCGTTAACCGGGCATTACTTATCCATCGATCTGGAGGTTGTCTGAGCACCCCTTTGATGGCATGGGGGGCAGTGACATACAGTTCCTATCCCATGGTTATTTTATCAGCGTCCTTGACTATGGTGGCAACTGCTGCAATGATTTTTAAACATGGGGGCCACCCTTCCGCTACTGGATCTAATTTTTTTGAAAGATAGGCTATGGGCCTTTTCCAGGGACCCAACTGCTGTACTAGGACTCCTTTTGCAATTTCTTTTAGCTCATCTACATATAGATAAAATGACTTTGTCAAATCAGGTAGCCCAAGGGCTGGGGCTGAGAGTAACACTTGCTTGAGGCTGCTAAAAGCTTGGTTTATAGCCTCTGTCCAAACAAAATCCTGTTTGTTTTTAGTGGCCTCATTTAGTGGCTTAGCTAACTCAGTGAACCCAGGTATCCACAAGCAACAGAACCCCGCTGACCCCAGGAACTCGTGTACTTGTTGGACATTCTGCGGTGGGGGTATTTTTAGGACTGTCTCTTTCCTGGCATCCGTCAGCCACCTCTGCCCTTCTTTTATTTTGTACCCCAGGTAGCTCACCTCTGTTCTGCAGATTTGTGCCTTTTTGGCTGAGGCGCGGTTCCCCAGGGTGCCCAGAGTCTGCAGCAAGTCCTTGGTGCCTCGCAGGCATGTGTCTTGGTCCTCTGCCGCTAGTAGGATATCATCTACATACAGTAACAAAGTCAGGTTAGGGTTTCTTGTATGGAACTCACTCAAGTCCTCATGTAGAGCCTCATCGAAGATGGTGGGTGAGTTCTTGAACCCTTGGGGCAGTCGCGTCCAGGTGAGCTGGCCGTTGATGCCTCTCTCCGGGTCTGTCCACTCGAAGGCCAAAATGTCCTGACTCTGTGGGGCCAAGAGCAGGCTGAAAAAGGCATCTTTTAAATCCAACACTGTGTACCATGTTCTGGTTGGGGGCAGAGCCGTAAGTACTGTGTAGGGATTCGGGACTGTAGGGTGTATGTCCATCACCCACCGGTTGACCTCACACAGGTCCTGGACTGGCCGATAGTCATTGGAGTTCGACTTTTTTACTGGTAAGAGGGGTGTATTCCAGGCTGACTGACAGGGCCGCAGTATTCCTGCATCTAGTAACCGCCGGATGTGAGGAGTTATGCCCTCTCATGTAGCTAGGGGCATTGAGTACTGTCGGACCCTGACCAGATTGGCTCCTGCTTTGAGCTCAATGAACACTGCCGGCCGGTGTTTGGCTAGTCCTGCTCCCCCCGTCTCTGCCCACACCTGGGAAAAGTCCTGCAACCATTGGTTTATATCTTCTGCTGGTGGCGGTGGGCCCTAGTGGAGGTGATTCTTGTCCTCTAAGTTGACTGTAAGCACCTGGATAGGGTATTCATCTCTGTTTAAGACTTCGGTGCATTTCGAGTGGAAGTGGATTTGGGCGCCCACCTTGGTAAGCAAGTCCCGGCCTAACGGGGGGTATGGGCAGTCCGGAATAACTATGAAGGAATGTGACACCTGGCCTACACCGAGGTCCACCGTTCTTTGGGTAGTCCATGGATATGGCTTGGTGCCTGTGGCCCCTTGCACCCATGAGACTTTATTTGCTACTTTTCCATGTGGCATTAACAGGACGGAATGCTGTGCGCCCGTGTCCACATGGAATTGCATGGGTTTCCCCTCCACCTTCAACGTTACCCTGGGCTTGGGGAGGGGATCCGAGCCCTGACCTCCCTAATTTTCTAGGGTTAGGACTTTTTGTTCATTTAAGGTAGGCTCTGGAAATCTTTCTGGATATTCTCTTGCCCAGTGCCCTTCCTTTTTGCAGTATGCACACTGGTTTCTACCTAATCTGGGGCGTCTCCTCTGGAAACTGCTTTTCCTATCTGGCCACCCAACCAGTTGCTTGAGGTGCCTCTGCTTTTCTCGAGGGTCCCTGGCGGCAGTGGCTAGCAGGATTTTAGCCAAGTTGCGGGTCTGGTGATCATTTACCCTGGCCTGTTGGTCCTCTGGACTTTCTCGGTTATTAAATACCCTTTCTGCCACTATTAATAAATCTTGGAGGCTTTTCTCACCTAACCTTTCTATTTTCTGCAACTTTTTTCTAATGTCTGGGGCAGCCTGGTTAATAAAAGCCATCATGACTGCTGCCTTATTCTCTGGTGCCTCCGGGTCCATGGGAGTATACCACCTGAAGGCCTCTGAAACCCTCTCCAGGAAGGAAACCTGGCTTTCATCCTTATCCTGCCTAACGTCATATACCCTGGCCAAATTAGTGGGCTTGCATGCCACAGCCCTGAGACCTGCCATTAGTGTCTGGCGGTAGACCTGGAGCCTCTCCTTACCTTCAGCCGTGTTGAAGTCCCATGCTGGATGAGACAAAGGAACTGTCACGTTGATGATATCTGGATTTTGGGTCAGCTGCCTGTCTTCCCCCAGAACCAATTTCCAGGCTTCCATCTGAATACGTTCCCTTTCCTCCATTGTGAAGAGAACTTTTAAGAGCATTTGGCAATCATCCCAAGTAGGCTGGTGGGTAAAAAGAATGCTCTCTAACAGGTCAGTTAAATCTTTTGGATTTTCAGAGAATTTAGCCATTTGCGTTCTCCAATTATATAAATCAGAGGTAGAGAATGGCCAGTAGTGAAGGGGCGGTTCTCCAGTTTCATCTGGAGGCCCCACAGCACGGAGGGGAAGCATGGTGGAGTCTGCAGGTCCCTCCTCTGGTGCTGGGGCTCCCCGGCCAGTGCGTCCCCACGTTCCTGCTGCCGGTCCGCACCGGACTTCATCTGCTCAGGGCGCAGGAGCCGGTTCCCCAGCGGCCCCCTCCGCGGCACTCCCTTCGGGTGCCGGGGGTGCCGAGGGGACCCTTGGGTAAGGTGGGGGGAAAAACAAATCCTCTTGCTCGGAATCCGGCAGGACCGGATAGAGCGGAGGTTTGGTCTGTGCCTTGTCTTCCAGAGGCTTGCCATTTGGCTCACCATTCTTGATTTTTCCCTCCCTTGCAGCCAGGATGTGATATGACGGTCCCACCTGTGCCTGTGTTGGAACAAAAGCCTTGGCCCACTGGGGAGGGTTATGAATAACATCCTGCCACACCAGGATATAGGGTACCTGGTCTGGATGGCCACATTTCTCCCGGAAAATAACATCTTTAACCTGAAAAACAATATGTGGTGAAAATGTGCCCTCCAGTGGCCAACCTACGCTAAAGGCCGGCCACTCTGACTTGGAGAGTTCCCGGAGCTGTCTTTTGTGAATAATTACATTCAGATTGTCAGCCCTTTCTTTAACATCCGAGAAATGGTCAGTCATGAGAGTTAGAGGAGAGGTTGGTTTCTGTCCCATGTTTTCCATCCACAGTAACACACACATGAAGACAGCAGACAATAGGACACCACTAACATAGAAATATGTTTTTCTACGGCCGTAGAGACAAAGACAAAGCCGATCTGAAGGCAAGTCCACACCTCTCGGTGCTGGGCTACCTTCAGATATGAGGACAGCGCTATCCTCCGAATGGGGGCCTGGTGAGTGCCCGAAAAATCGGGCATACCAGACGACCCCCGCTCCTGACTGGCCCGCCAATGCGTCCAGGAGCTGAACTAAACTTAGGCTGGGTCTGCGCCTCTCGCACCTGGACCCCCTCTGAGCCCGCGCTTCCCAGCGCCTGGGCTCCCTCTGAGACCGAGAGACGTCTCCCAAGACCTCTGGCCAGCGGTCCTAGAGCGCGTCCGCTCACCTTATTGCGGCCTTATAAAATGGATATCGATATCCTACCAGAAGCACGCGTGCACTTACCCACCGGCTAAGACCCTTCAGGCTGGAGTCTAGGAGGTCTCTGGATTTCTCGCTGGGGCCTCCAGTTTATGTCTTTAATGGTCCATTTAATGATGGAGCAAGTATGTTATTCATAATAAAATACCAAGGAATAATCTTAATACCCCAATGCATGGCACTAGTGAATTAAGAAACATCTGCTATGTCATAAAAGAACATTTTATTTGGGGGTCTACATGAAAAACATGATTCCATGGAGTTCTACTGATTTATATTGTGCACAACAAATTATAATGTCTTGAAGTAATTATACTTTACAATGAAACCTATGAGAGCCACTCTTTTAAAAGCAAAAATTAGCCGGGCTCGGTGGCTCAGCCTGTAATCCTGCACCTTGGGAGGCTGAGATGAGTGGATCGCCTGAGCCTGTGGGTTTGAGACCCACCTGGGCAGCGAGACCTCATCTCTCCAATAAATCAAAAATCAGCCGGGCGTGGTAGCGCGCACCTGCAGTTCCAGCTACTTGGAAGGCTGAGGCGGAAGGATCGCCAGAGGCCAGTGGGTCGAGGCTGAGGTGGCCGGGAGTGGCCACTGCACTCCAGTGTGGGTGACAGAGTGAGACTCCAACTCAAAATAAATAAATAAATAAATAAAAGCAAAAATTTCTGCCCACTCTTCACCATTCTAGATCATTAAACACATACTGTGGTCTTGCCTTGCTATATTTCACCAAAACCATGTTTAAAAATTTCTTTTGGCATTTGTGCTTCTCTAGGAAGACATCCAAGCTGAACGGTGCTCCTGAAATCATCATTGCAGAATAAAATGGCTATTTGGATTCACAGGGAAAAATGTAAAATAATTCCTTTCTGCCTGTCTCTTGTCCTGACTGTGACCCGGGAATTTATTTTAATGCTACTTGAGGGAGGGAGATTCAGAATTTGTGCTAAGTTGGAAACGAAGAGGATGACTTCACCCCCACAATGCTTTGGATGTTGGGAGTGTCCCCCCATAAAGAGAGATCTGAGGAGTCAGGGACAGAGTGGCACTAGATATGTCCCTGGAAGGGGGTAGGTGCGAAGGGACCAAGTGTGTCCAGCCCACTTTCAGCCCTCCTTCCTTCTACTCCAGATGGCGTCTGTCTCTGACACACCCCCTATCATACCAGGAAGTCATGTGTCACCACCTCCATGCCCAACACTCCTCATGAGTGCAGGGATGTGTTTATTGCTTCCTGGAGCTGGGTGCTCAGAAAGGTCCTCTTGCTGCACAAGAGAAGACAAGTTATTTTAAAAGCAGGCTGCAGGGCAAGCTGGTTGCTCAAGGGCATGCCTCTTGACCCCAGCTGCTTTGGGGAATTAACTGGGAGAATGAGAAGAATACCTGTGTCAGGCTCCACCCCAGAGATTCTGATTTCATTGGCCTGGGGTACCTGCTCCCGCACATACACATTGGTATTTTTCTAAGAACTCCTCAGATAATTCTCATGTGTAGACAGGGCCAAAAGTACCATTCTAGGAAGATGGGAGGTTTTTTGTTGCTATTGTTGTTTGTTTCTTTTCTTTTCTTTTTTGAGACAAACTCTCACTCTGTCCCCCATGCTGGAGTGCATGTCTTGATCATAGCTTACCACAGCTTTGCCCTGGGCTCAGGTGATCCTCCCACCTTAGCCACTTGATTAGCTGGGACTACAGGCACATGCCACTACACCTGGTTAATTTTTCTTTTTCTTTTTTATAGAGATGAAATCTTACTATTTTTTGCCCAGGCTGATCTCAAACTCCTGGGCTCAAGCCATTCCCTCCACCTCTGCCTCCCAAAGTTCTGGGCTGACAGACATGGGTTACTTACACCTGGCATGAGATTGGAGTTTTTATTTTAAAGATGGATGACACTTTTGTCAGGCAAACACCTCCATAGGCCTTTTGGTTTTAAAAAATGAGGCTGCTACTGTTGGTGAGAATGTTCAATGATGCAGCAATTATTTAGAAAAAAATAAGACATGAATTTATCATATGATCCAACAATTCCACTTCTGGGTAAATACCCCAAAGAATTGAAGCAGGGTCCCTTTAGGATGTTTATACACCCAAGTTCACAGCAGCATTATTCACAAGAGCCAAAAGGTGGGAGCAACACAAATATCCTTCAACAGATGAGTGAATAAACACAACGTGGCATAGACATATAATGGGATACCATTCAGCCTTAAAAAGGAAGGACATTCTGACACCTGTTGTAACATGAATAGGACTTGGTGTTATGTTAAGTAAAATCAACCAGTTACAAAAGGACAAATATTTGTATGAGGTATGTAGAGTGGTCAAACTCATAAAGACAGAAAGCAGAATGGTGGTTTCCAGGAAATGGGGAGCAGAAGGAATGGGGAGCTATTGTTTAATGGGGACAGAATTTCAGTTTGGAAAGATGAAAGATGTTTAGGAGCAAATGGTGATGGATGTACGACAATATAATATACTTAATGCTGCTGAATTGTACACTTACACGGTTAAGATTTTATACTTAATTATATTATGCATATATATCACAATTTTTAAATTAAAAAAATTTAAGTGAGGCTATCTGGACTGCTCTTCTGAGAGACCAGTAAGAAAAAAGAGAGTGCTCACAATTCTGCATAATTAGTAACATGAACTTGGGAGTTCCTTGGGTTTCCTCCTTAGGGCTGGTGACCTGGGAGAGGGTTTGTAACATGGGCTGAGAGCAGATGAAAGAAGGCCTGGGAGAGGAGGGAGGTGGGCAAGTGGGGAGGGAGCAGCAGTCTAGGCTGGGACTCCAGGAGGGACCCAACTAGTAAGGAGATTTCTGTGCAGCAAGAAGTAGCCTATAGATTTCTAGAAAGAGCAATATCCATCACTCTAACTGAAGATGATTATTCTCTGCTCTGTGACAGGACTTCCTCCCACCACTTCTATACCCTTAGAGGCTGCTGAGAAGGACCCCCGCCCTAAGGGCTGTGTTTAGCGGGCTCCAGTCTGCTCCTTCTTTGATGGTAGCCCCTCCCCATAGGTGAGGAGGTCATGGTGCCACGTACCTGCAACTCCTCCTTCTACACCTCTCCTTCTCTGTAAAGGGCCAGACAGTAAATATTTCAGGCTCTGCCAACCCATCGATCTCTGTTGCAAATACTCCAGTCTGCTGTGGCAGCACAAATGCAGCTACAGATGATATGTTGATATATAAATGAATGTGTCTACTTGGATTCCAATAAGACTAATAAAGACTTATTGGAATATATAGACATTGAAATTTAAATTTCACATATTTTTATGTCTCACAAAATATTACTTTTTCATGACTTTTTCAATCATGTAAAATTGTAAAAGCTATCTGAGGTGGGAAGGACACATAAAAACAGATGATGTGCTGGATTTGCCCATTGGCCGTAGTTTGCTGACCATGGGTCTAGATCCTACTTAGAATTTCCATTCACACCACTCCAAGCTGTTTTCCATGGCTTCTCAGACCTGCTTTCCACAGGTTAACCGTGCATTAGATCTAAGGGTGGTCAAGGAGTGGCTATGTGTGAGGAATGTGGGCAGACTGGATATGGTGTTCACATCTGTAAGCCAGAGGTCCCTCGCAGTGTGCAAGGAAACAGGGGGCTGGAAAGAAGAGAGGTGAGTTGCAGGCCTAACTCTGAAGAGTCCACAAATTCTAAATTCAAGGAAAAGGTTTAAGTCTTTAGGTTCCTGGTGAGTGGGCTTTCATGTGTGTCCCAGGGGATAAGCATGTTCAGAGTGGCTCTGCCCCCATTATTCTGAAAGTTTCTTTTGCAGGCAAGTTATGGTCCTTTGGAAGACACAGTAAGGCACTGAGCAGGGCAGGGTGGGGATACCATGACAGGGGGCCAGTGGAGGTTCTGGGGTGATGCAGGACTTCAGAGCGAGAGGAGATAGGCCCTATCGCGGGAGTCCTCAACCTTCTTGGCAAGAAGCTGCCCTTCCTTCAGTTGGCAGGTGCTTAAGTCTTTTTATATGGATATTAAAGAAAAGGGGACCCTTGAAAGATTTGGGAGAACTCAAGGTCCCATGAGGATCCCCTGGTTCTCTGCATGCCCCAATCTGAGGCTATCCTGTAGGCAGCTAGGACAGGCTTCAAGTCTGGTGTTGACAAGATTAAAGGCTTCACTCCTGCACCCTGGCATCACCATCGATCCCTCTCTGGGCCAGCTCCAGCCTTTTCTGCCTAGCTCATCTCTTAACTCCTCAAGTGCAGTTAAGACCTCCATCCAACTGCCAGCCTTTGCCCAGAGGAAAGAAACTTCCTTCCCTAAAATTGCTCCAAGGTCAAGTCCCAGCTGCATGGAGTGAAATATGTGTGGCCTAGACCCACACTTTCCCTCTATGGGGACAATACAAGCCCCTTACAATAAGAATCTGGTTCTAATTCTCAGTCTTTCTTGCCTAGAAGAAAACAGACAGGAGTGAAACTTACTTGACAAACAAGAAAGTGATAAACTCATGAAAATATTTTAATAGTATCTTTGAGTTTGATGAGTCCTTGCACCATCTGAGCGTAAATCTGCCAGGAATTATTTTCTAGAGGAATGGAGTCTCTAAGGCAGGAACATGGAAACATTCCAGGGCCCCCTTGATCATCTTGCCACTAGAGCCAGCCCAAGCAGTGGAGACCATGACGGGAAAGAGAAGATTGCTAGAAAGGTGGACTTGATACATCTTAATGGAGGGACATCCACTCTCCAACTAAGTACTTTTCAGGCATCTGGTAGGTCTAATAAAAACAAAAGCAAGCAAGCAAACCAACCAACCTTGTACTCCACACATGTCCTGTAGAATCCAATGCATACCTTCAGCCACACTCTAAGATGCCATAATCTGGCCCAACCCCACATCTGCAGCCTCAGCTCCCACAATTCCTCCACACTCTGTTCCCCAGCCAGACTCATCCCCTCACAGGTGGGGTTTTCCAGCTTCCATCCCTTTGTTCGCACTTAGAATCTCTCCTATTTTCAACTTCACCTTTCAGAATTGCGAGGGCCTGGCTCACAAATCTACTTCTCCATCAAGTCAAGATTATATCACTTCTTCCTTTGCTTGGACCTCAGATTCAGCACTTTATCATCTGCCTGGGGTCTTGGGAACTTGTACAACCTGTTATAATCTCAGGTTCATCCTCTATAAAATGGAGATGTTTATCATATGCATGAATCACGTGGTTGGCTTTGAAGGTTTGGTGACATGGTGTATATAACATATGCAGTCCCATGTCTGACTCAGTGAAGCGAGGCCACCACCATTAGCAGAGTTATATGACTACATACCAAGATTCCCACTGGAGTGCAGCCAACTTCAGGCAATGCCTGAGTTTAATGCATCCCATAGGTGAGTCACATTGACAGACTCTCAATAAGCAGTTGCCCCTTTGAGTTCTTCCTTTTATATTCTTGAGTGAGGCTTACCAGATAGCAAAGTGTGGGTCCTCTTACCTGTGTGACTTCTCTTATTCCTCAGGAAAGGGCTTTTTTCCTGCTACCATCTCATTCCTGGTCTCTGTCCTTGCTCATGCCCTCCAAGGCTGTATTTCCCACATCCAGTTTTTTGCACACTTCTGTTATGTTTAATACATCCAGGTGCATTTACAGATCTAAATGTGTGGCCTGCATATAACAGCCCCCAAATAGCCGTGACTTTTTAGAAGATAGAATGAATATCTCCCTCATTTCCAGAAATCCAGAAATAGTCAATCCAGGTCATGGCATGGTCATGGAAACCCAGGCTCCTTTCTTGTTGCTCTGCCATACATAGCCACCATTCTAAAATCCTCAGGCTCCTGGAGCTCCAGCAGGAAGTAGGAAGGGACAAAAAACAGGGCCACTCCCTATATGTTCACAGCTCAGAAATTGTGTATACTTCTGCTGTTATCATTGGTTGGCCAGAACTTAAGTCACATGGCCATATTCAGTTGCAAAGGACCCTGGATAACCTCTTTATTCCAGGTAGACAAATGGCCAGTGAAGAATTGGGGTTCTGTTTCAGGGGAAAGGGTGACTGGGGACAATGAGATGTTTCTGCCCTATGGTAAAACATCTACATCATTATTTCTTTTACTTTAAGCAGATTTTAAGTTCATCAAGGTACTGCAAGTACATAATTGAAATAGTCAAATAATGCTACAAGGCTTATAGTAGAATAATAGCAGTTTTTACTTATTCCAATTCATCTCTCCAGAAGCATCAATTTTAGTTCTCTTAGTGGTTTCTTCAGGCATCGCTGTCATACTTTTAATAAATAATATAATTATATATCTTCCTCTTGATTCATTAAGTTTAGGTTTTTTTGGTTGGCTTTCTGCTTTGGTAAATATGGATTTGGTTTGCTTTCTCTCAAACATACATGACTACCCTCATTCTCACCCCCACATATTTCCAATAGGGTCATGTACGTTTTTTTTTGGTAAAAGCAATATTCAATGTTTTCACTATCATGATCATGCAAATACTGTTCTACTCTTAAATGATGCCCTATTGTGGTATCATAATTATCTTTCTTTTTTGGAAAATGTATCTTTCCTTGAAATGAATAATTTACTTATTTTTCATTTTTCTAGTTTAAAAAAATATTTATTTAAAATTATTCTCATTTACTCCAGCAATGTTCTAATATGATCACCCATGTGTTACCATATCTGATCATCTATTGGTTAAATTATTTTTTCCTACAGATTCTCCTCTTGGAGACGTGTCCTCTTACTCCAAGACAAACTGGTTACCCTTTAGGGCTGGGGTATGACTATTAATAGTACTTCATTCTGAGGGATGGGCGTAGCAGCTCATACCTATAATCCCAGCACTTTGGGAGGTCAAGCCAGGAGTATTGCTTGAACTCAGAAGTTCAAGACCAACCTAGGAAACATAGTGAGACCCCCATCTCTACAAAAGAAATTAAAAAATTTAGCCAGATATGTTGGTGCAAGCTTGTAGTCCCAGCTACTTGGGTGGCTGAGGTGGAAGGATTACCTGAATCCAGGAGACCGAGGATGCTGTGAGCCATGATTGTGCTACTCCACTCCAGCCTGGGGGACAGAATGAGACCCTGACTCAAAAAAACAAAAAATAGTACTTCATTCTGGAATTATTTTTGCTTCTTTCATGTAGTAGATTTGTTTCCTGAGTTTCAAACTCCATTCTTTGGTGAAGTACATCCTCTAGTCTTCCCAGGAAGGGGCTCATGAGACAGTAAATTTTGTGTCTGTAAAATAGCTTGATGCTACCCCCATACTTTATAGTTTGACTGGATATAGAATTCTAGGTTGAAAACTTGCTTTCTTTCAGTAAGATAAAGACTATCTTTTCTCACCCAGTGTTGTTAACAGCCTGATTCTATTATTCTTTCCATTCCTTTGCGTGTAATTTCTTTTTTTCTCTCAGAAGGTTTTTAGAGTCTCTTATCTTTGGTGTTCTGAAATACCATGCTGATTTGCCTCAGGTCCACCTTTCAAAATTCATTGTGTTGAACTCTAGTTGGGTTCTTTCAACTCATGAAAAAAATGTGTGTGTTCTTCAGTTCTCAAAATTTTCCTGATGTCATTTTCTTGATAATTTTCACTCTTCCATTTTGTATCCTACCTTTTTTTTCTTTCTAGAATGCTCAATAGTCAGATGCCAGTTTGGGGTTAGTTCTTGCAATTTTTAAATATTTCATTTCCAGTTTTTTAGTCTTTTTGTTTTATTTACTGAGATCTCTTTTACTGTATCTTCTAATCCTTAGATTGCATGCACTATTTCTGCAACGTCACTTTGAATTTGTAGAATTCTTCCTTGTTTGTTCTTTGACTGGACCTTAAAAGCAACAGTATCCTGTTCTTATTTCATGAATGCAATATATTTTTATCTCTCTGCAAATGTTGATTACAATATTGTGATATTTTCTTCTGTGCCTTCCATTAGCTCTGATACCTCAGAATTTCTTTACTTGTTTGGTCCTGTCCTTCTTGTTGAGGGTTTTCTTTTAGTATCTGTGAATCCTTTACAGCTAGTTTATAGAATTTATTTAGGAATGCGTCACTAAAAAAAAAAAAAAAAGAGTAATTGACTCTTTTCTCCATGGTTTTTTTACAGGTGCCATGTAACTGTACCTAGTGAGTAAGTAATGTGATAAACCAGTCTTTTAATTCCTATATTTTCTCTGGTTCCAGTTTCACCAAAGAAGAATTCTCAGTCCTTTCACCTCTGAATAATGGGTTATAAGCCTGAAGGTGCATTCTGGAAGCTAGGCAAGCAAAGCACTCTGGAGCACCTCAGTGTACAGGTACATAGGCTTTCTCTGATTTCACCTATGTTCATTGCAGCATCTCACCCTTACTCTGCTGTCTTGGTTACCTCTTCTCTATAAGTTTCCATTTTAATATATCATGGCTGACCCTCACAGATGGCTTCCAGTTTCAGCAGAGATGGAAAATGTATTTTGGTTTCTCATTCCTCTGGACATTTGGGAGTGCTTCTCATGAAAACAAGGGGGCAGAAAAACACCTTGTCATCTTAATTCTAGAAAGTCCTATGCTATAGTTTAATTAATATTTGTTTTCATATTTAATTCATTTTTTAGCTTGATAATGTTTATTCAAAAAGGAAATTTGATATCACAATGACAAGTGAAAAATTGGAAAGAAACTATGGAAATAAAGAACAAATGAAATAATATTATGAATGTTAGCTAGCTACTGTTG
>NW_007233948.1:0-9574 GCF_000164805.1 Carlito syrichta | reverse complement strand
CCACAGGTAGATTTAATAACTTATAGGTCCACTTTCTTATTGAATACATTCTAAAACTAGTTGTTGGTTTTGAAAAAAATGACTATTGAAATTGAGATGCTAAGTGATTTCCTCAACTTGCTAGCAGGTCATTTTCTGTCACCACATTTCATGGCTTCTTCTTTTCCCTATTTATTCTTTCCATGTCCTCTTTTTCCTGTTTCTTGACTATATTATGACTACATATCAGGGAACAGGGGTCAAAGAGAAGTCACCTGCTGATCTTATTTTGGAGTTTAGTATGATGTAGTGGACAATGTCTCCATTGATGTGGGTCTTCTTAATCATGCCCCCTTTACAAAAGAAGAACACTGTCAGAAAGCCGTGGTGTGCCTTTCTGCTTCACCTTGAACAAATGAGAAGTTGACAAGACAAATGTACAGTCAGTCATCTGGCATTCTAAACACATTTTTATTTACTTGGGGGATATGAAGTTACACAAAGAAATCGTCTACAACTTAGGCAGGAAGAGCAAAGCATAAGAAAATTGCATGTTGTGTGAATATTTCTTTTATGTTAGCTGTTTATGCTATTGATAGCAACCAGTTTATCTGAAATGTTAATTTTACTCAGTTATTTAAGGTTTAGAAAGAAGTAATTCAGATAGCATTTATCATTTTTTGTGACCCAAAGCTGTTGGGTGTTAGGAAAACTGTTTCAGAATAAGCATAGTTTTTTCTTTCATATGAAGTCAAAGCTGCTAACCACCTAACTAATTAACATGTATTATTTACCTAGCTTTTTGTTTTAGCTTTTTTTTTTCCCAGCACTGTGACAGACTCCCCCTTGCAACTTTCTTCAAGCCTCAGAAACTTGTGTTGTTATATATATCAGCTGCCAGCCGGGCTCAGTGGCTCAACCTGTAAACCCACGCCTTTGGGAGGCTGAGGTGAGTGGATTGCCTGAGCCCGCGGGTTCAAGACCCACCTGGGCAGCAAGACCTCATCTCTACAATAAATCAAAAAATCAGCTGGGCGTGGTAGCTCATGCCTGTGATTCCGGCTACTTGGAAGGCTGAGACAGAAGGATTGCCGGAGCCCAGCAGGTCGAGGCTGTGGTGGTTGGGAGTGGCCACTGCACTCCAGTCTGGGCGACAGAGTGAGACTCCAACTCAAAAAAAAAAAAAAATAGATGTCAGCTGCCTTTGAAAAACATGAATTCCAACATCCGGCTGCATTTTAGTCGTCATTCAGATGAATGTTTTGGGATTTCCATCTTGGCTAATACCTGCGATTATGCGTGTGGTCTGTGTGAGATTATTATTTTATCGCATAATCACCACTTAATAGTACTGAATTTGAGAAATTTCTATCCAAATGTAAAGAAGCTGAGTTCATTCATCTCAGAGAGTAGAAAAAGACTTACAAAGTTGATTTCTAAATCAGAAGAAGCTAGCCCTTATTATCTAATTTATTCTTTCAGAGTGAACAGTAGATACTTTCATTGTGCCAGGTAAGTGCCAGACACCAACACTGCCCTTCCTGGCCATCTGCGACATGGGGCTGATGCCTTTGCTCTGGACCTGGCTCACTGTCATGCTCTCTGGCTCTCCGTCAGGGCCACATAGATGGTCTTCTCAGTATTCTGGTTTCTCAGTTTCTTATCCTTTTCCCTCTGGATAGCTTGTCCTCCCTCTTCCTTCTCATTCTTCCAGTCACCCCCTTGTCATCATCAGTGACTGCAGTCTCTCTGTAATCTCAACTTGAGGCATTCCCAACTCTGACCACCATCTTGAACTCTCCAGCTCACTGCTTCTGGTACCTCCATTCCAAGAATCTTTTGGTCTTACTGGTTCTTAAAATCCATGGATTTCACTGGGCACGGTGGCTCATGCCTGTAATCCAGCACTTTGGGAGGTGGAGGCAAGAGGATTGCCTGAGCCCACGGATTTGAGACGGTCCTACACAACATGGCGAGACCTCATCTGTACAATAAGAAAAAAAAATAATTATCCTGTGGTTCCAGTTACTTGGAGGGCTGAGGCAGAAGGATTGCCCGAGCCCAGCAGGTCAAGCCTGTGGTGGACACGAGTGTGCCACTGCCCTCCAGCCTGGGTGACAGAGTAAGACTCTGACTCAAAAAAAAAAGTCCATGGATTTCACCAACCTGTTGCTGTCTCTCATTTCCTTGATGACCTTTCTTCCAGTTTCAATTCCATGTCAATATTTGCTGGGCAAAATCTAATTCTAGTTCAATCCACCTGTCTGTCTAAATCCTGAACTAGCCATCACTGGCATGCGAAACATGGCATCATGCTAACTGGTATTCAAGTTCAAGGACCTCCAGGGTCCTCTCCTGCTAAGACTAGTTAACCTCTAGGGACCTGCCATCATGCTACATGTTTCTGGTCCTTTCAGTTTTCCATTTTCCTGGATGTCTGTTTCAGAGTTTCTTCCCCCCCAAAAAAAACTGCTTCCCCCCTCCTTACTCTTAGCTAGTAATCTGGCTTTATATTTTTCTGTAAAGATAGATACCACTAATGGAGCACTTAGACAGGTTCTCACACTGCATGTTTCCATGACCCGGCATCAGGGCCCACATCCTCCCTTTCCCCCTATACTCCAAGTGAATGGAAGGATTCTTGTCACCCCCTTCACACTAGACCCCTTCTTCCCTCAACCAATGATTACTCCTTACCTTCATCTCAATAATTTTCTCAAAATAATCAATTTCTCATCTCTTCTGATCATTCCGAGCAGCCTGCAAACATGCTGCTGTTTCTTCCTTCTTAAAAAAGTCCCTCCTGACCCCATGTCCCTCCAGCTTGTGGCTGCTCCCTGACTCTTCTCTCCTGTACAGGAAAATTTCTCCACATAATTGTCACTACTCATCACCTACAATTTCTCTGCCCTGTTCTCACTTGAAGTCACTGCAATTAAGCTTTTTGTTTTCTCCTTCTCTCTTACTTTGCAGAAACTGTCATGTCAGGGTCACCAGTACTAAAATTCGCAGCTCTCATCTCACTTTATGATGACAGCAGCTGGCAAAACTAATCACACTCTTCTTGGAAACACTTTCTCCTGGAACAGCACATTCTCCTAGTTTTCCTCCCAGCTCTTTGGCTTTGTTTTTTCCCTCTCAACTTTGCTGATTATTTCTCACCTGCTGCCTTCTTAACATCGGAGTGTCTGGGACACGATCCAAGATCTCTCCTTTTTCTCCACATACCTGTTTAAATTTACTAAGGAGTCTCATCCCATCCCTTGTTATTAAATGCTGTCTTTATGCTAAAGGATTTCAGCTCATATATCCATCAGTCTGATGATAGCTCCACCTGAATATCTGAAGACATCTCAAAGGAAACCTCTGCAGAACTGAACTCTTGGTCTCTCACCCAACATGCTCCTTTGTGGTGTTCCCTTTCTCAGATGCTGACAACTCTGACCATCAGTTTACTCAGACCAGAAGCCTCTGACTCATCCTTAGTCATTCTCTGATGCATGCTCCACATCTGTTTCATCTGTAGATCCTGTTAGCTCTATCTTAAGCACATATCCAGAGTCGTTTACCTTCTCTGCGATTATAAATCATTATCCCTCGCCAGGAGAGATATTGCAGTATCCTGTAATCAGTCTTGCTGTGTCCACCCTGGCTGTTGACAGGCTGTTCTCAAAATACCAGCCAGAGGGCTCCTGTTGTAATGCAACTCAGAGCATGCATGACTCTGCTCAGTGACTTTCTGTCTCTCTCACTCACCTGCTTTCTGACTCATTCATTCTCACAGTAAAACTCAGGTGGTATCTGTCACCTCCCCATTCCGTCCTCTTAACTGTTTGTATCTCTTTCTCCAGTTCCCTTTTTCTAGACCAGGCACTCTGGACTTCTTGCCTTTCCTCTGATGTGCTAGACATGCTGTTATACCAGGGTCTTTGCATTTCCTGGTCTCTCTGCCTGGAAAATCTATTTCCTTGGATGTGGGCATGACACACTTTCTCATTTCTTTCAACTCACTGCTTAAATGTCACCCCTCAGTGAGGCCTTTCCCATCTTCCTGTTTAAATTTATGGAGTTCGCTTCACCCCATCATCTGCTCCCTGCTTCATCATCTAACATGCTATATGTTTTACTTATTTATTTTGTTCTTCTTTTTTATTTTCCCAGATGGTAAACTTCATGAGGATGTAATTTTTTTGGGGGGATGGGCTGTTTGCTGCTATTATTCCTAGCACGTAGGAAAGTCTCTATGCAAGGCTAAGTACTTTATACACATTTATTGACTACAAGTGAGAATTATTTGATCTTTTCACTATCCTGATTTTTCTGTTACAGATAAGAAATGGAACCTTAGGGAGTTTAATGATTTGGGGTGAAAACTCTCCGACCCAGGTCTGACTTGCCTGCTGGAGCAGTTGCTGCCTGCCTCCAGTCTTCCACTGGGTTGCTATGTGCATGGGCCTCACATCAGGTGACTCTCGTTATGGAGAGCAGAAGCCATCAGTACTCTGCATCTTATTTGTGCTTCTGCCCTCAGTCAGTGTCTGGGAGAAAAAAGAAACACATTTTTAGTCTTCTGTTCATGTTGAAGCAGTTTCTGCTACATAATGGGAACTTGTTTGGAGAGACTTGTTAAGCTGTTTCCTCAAACCAAACACGTTTTGGGGCAGGAGATTTCTGAGAAACTCACCTTTCCTGACTTCTAGTGGAAAGTGGGCTATACTTTCATACCAAGACGAGACACCTCTGAATCCCATGAGTTTGAAGGAGCAGGAATAATTAAGAAAGCTCCTTGTTTGGTTAAGGTGGCTCAGGTATTGCAGGGATGGGGAGCAGCTGGAATGCATGTTCATTTTCCATCAGAGTTGTTCTTAGTTCAGTGGAATCATAGGTTTTCAAAAATTATCAAGCTACTCACAGTCGAATAGGGAATTGATGAAGGCTAGAGGTCACAGTTTCAGAAGATAGTCACAGATCATGGTAAGTATGAATCACCCTTGACATTTTTGCAGCTGCTTTTAGAGTTACAAACTACAGGATATGTCTGGTTGGCATTTCCCAACACCTGTCCCATTTTTGGTTCATATTCAAAGGTAATGATTGAGCTGAAGGTGTATACTAAAAATAACTGGTATCACTGGATTGTGGAAATGAAATGTGAGGCCCAGATCTGTCCCAAATTATCACATGGCCAAACTGTGTGTGGCCATTGTGCTCTGTCTGGAATAAACATTTCTAATAGAATGGTGGGATTGACTGAGAGATGGTAAAATGTCAAGTGAGAATTGAGTACATTAATAAAGTTGTATCTTGTGGTTTGAATGGACCAAGATATTATCAAACGCTTCCAATTTGAAGAGTTTCAAACTCCAGATTCTGTGTCCTCTTTAGTGAGCACAGCTGAAGGCTCTGTTCAGTTCAATTTTTATTTTATTATTTTTATTTTTCTAAGCGATAGGGTCTTACTCTGTCATCTGGGCTGTGGTGCAGAGGCATGATCATAGCTCACTGCAGTCTCGAGCTTCTCGGCTCAAGTGATTCTCCTGCCTTGGTCTCCCAAGTAGCTGGGGCTGCAGGCACATGCCCCCACATCTGGCTAATTTTTTAAAAAAAATATTATTGTAGAGCTGGTCTTACTATGTTGGCCAAACTGGTTCCGAACTCTTGGCCTCAAGTCATCCTCCCACCTCAGCCTCCCAAAATGTTGGGAGTACATGTACGAACCAAAGTGCCTGGCCTGCTCAGCTTTTTGAGTCTGCACAGGCTTTTGCTGCTGGGCTTTTGGCGTGTTCTGTAGGCACAAGAGTGGGCAAGGACCCGAGCACGGCAGGCACAGATTTTGTGGCTTCCTCCTTAGGTGTCCCCCCATCTTCAGCCATTGGTCTCCCCAGGCTGTTCATTTTCTGACACCTCATGCCAACGAGAGGAGTTTGTCTGAATTCTAGCTGTCCTGATGCATACACTTGTTATTCCTCCTAGAACAAGCCTTAGAAATGTCTTGCTCACCTACTGTCCTTCCCTTCCTCCTCCCAAGGGTCAAGACCCCTTCAGTTTATGCCTCCTTTTGACCCTTCTGCACCTTTATGTGGTTATTTGTTATATTTTGCCTAATTTACAATCATTAAATATGGGAAGGATAGTGTGAAGGAGGTAACTCTGCTATTACCTTCAAAACTCCAATCCATTGTGATACATCGTTTTTTTATGATGATTCAGTTTAATGTATTTTTAAAATTTCCATTATAGTTTCTTCTTGAGCTGTGGGTATTATTGTACATGTATTAAAACTTTCTAACAAAGATTTTTAAATTATTGTTTTATTATTGATTCCTAATTTAACTCCATTATAGAAAATTTGTATGATTTTAATCCTTTAAAATTTGTTGAGATTGGATTTATAGCTCAGTATATGGTCAGATAATGTCAGGGTTTACTGTCTACTTGAATAAGATTTGTTTTCTTCGCTGTTGGGTGCAGGGTCCTTTGTATGCCAGTTAGGCCATGTTTGTTGATCATGCTTACATCTGCTATATTTTTTATATTCCTCCCTTTTTGGCATGCTTTCTCTGTCCATTATTAAGCCTGGTATGTTAAAATCTCCCACATCTTGTGAATTTGTCCATTTCTCCTTTTAGTTGTGTTAATTTTTCCCATTTATGTGGAGCCCTTTGTTAGATGAGTTTACATTTAGAATTGTTATGTCTTTCCTGTCACTTGAATCTTGTAACAGTATGAACATTCCCTCTTTATCTGTGGTATGATATTTCCCTTAAAGTCTACTTTGTCTGGTATTAATATAGTGACACCAACTTTTTAGAATTAGGTTTTTCATTGTGCCTTTTTTCCTTCTTTTTTCTTACAACTTTTATTTACTTTAGCTTGTGTCTTCTTGTAAGTAGCTGAGTTTTACTTTATTTTACCCCACTGTGACAATCTTTCTTTTCATTGGAATGCTTATATTACTTACAGTTAATATAATTAAGTATAGTTACTGACTGCATTAAAATAAACAGTCACACTATTTATTTCCTATTCTCTCTACCTGTACTGTGTTTCTCCATTTCGCTATTATTAATTTGCTGCAATTTTGAATGTGTTGTGCATTCCATGACTCTCATTGCCATGTCAATATTACCTTCTTTTTTCTCAGGGAAGGATCGAGTTTTTAATACTCCGTTATACAAACAAGGAATTGTTGCATTTGGAATCAGAATCACAGTCACTGGTGCTACTTCCATTGCAGAAATTCAGTTTGCAGATTACATCTTTCCTGCTTTTGATCAGGTAAGTACATTGCATTTTACCATTCATGAGCATTTCTCAGGTTGTTAGTGAAGTTTTAAGTATTGCCTCTACCCTCCCACCCACATCCCCATCCCAAAGATGTTTTGTGACTGCGAGCTGGTTGTATTACAGTCACCATTTTGTTATGAGCATATATTTAAAGATCTGAGAGAATGATTGGGAGGGAAGGCCTCACTGTGACATGTCCCTTTCTTCTTTCTTCCCCCAGATTGTGAATGAAGCTGCCAGGTACCGCTGCCACTTTGGAGATCTTTTTAACTGTGGAAGCCTCACTATTCGGGCCCCTTGGAGCTGTGTTGGTCACGGGGCTCTCCATCGTTCTCAGAGTCCTGAAGCTGTTTTTGCTCATTGCCCAGGAATCAAGACATCCTCAATGTGTACATTATTTGATCTTTATTTGACTTTTCCATTTTGGCTGATTCTGTTAATATGAATGAATATGCCTATCTAGAGGAATTTTAGAAAAACTGCTTTGGAATTTGTGCGAACTTACCTGCATTTAAGTAAGGGAGCCTAGCAGTTCTTTTTTTTTTTTTTTTGAGTTAGAGTCTCACTCTGTCACCCAGACTGGAGTGCAGTGGCCACTCCTGGCCACCGCAGCCTCGACCTGCTGGGCTCTGGCGATCCTTCCACCTCAGCCTTCCAAGGAGCTGGAATTACAGGCATGCACTACCACGCCCGGCTGATTTTTTGATTTCTTGTAGAGATGAGGTCTCGCTGCCCAGGCGGGTCTCGAACCCGCGGGCTCAGGCAATCCACTCACCTCAGTCTCCCAAAGGTGCGGGATTACAGGCTGAGCCACCAAGCCCGGCTACCTGATTCTTTTAATGTGAACTAGAAGTGGTGGGTTAGGAGAGAAGCCACATTTGAGACATCAGTTATTTTTGTGATTGGCTGAACATTTATAACATCACTCAGAGTTTTCTAGAAGAATTCTTTCCTGAGTCCCCTGCCATCTCTTTTTCTCCTCCTCTTTCCTTCCTCCAACTTCTCTCCCTTATTTTTCAGCCCAAATGAAAATACACATGAAGCGCAAAAGGTCAATATGAAGAAAATGATAAAGACAAACTAAAAAGTAGAGACATTAGATAAAGATGTTATGTGATATTAATGTGTTCAGAGGTCTATTTACAGAAGATAAAATAGTGACATTTGTGCTGCTTTTTAATTCATATACTTCAATAAAAATGGCATGAAAATGATTGTGAAAGGCAAGTATAGTTTGCCTCAGGGAAACTTACTTTAGTCTTTGTGATGAATTCAGGTTTATTTGAATGATACTCCTTCCTGGGTAGAACTTGTCTTTATATGATTATTGCACAGTCATTACAAATTCGACATAGGTTTGTCATTTGGGGCAACACAGTATAGAAGTTGTGAGGCTTTGGTATCAGTCCGAACAAGATGAGGATCACTGGTCCAGCAAGCAGTGTGAGCTGACTCAAGCTACTTGTTCTCTCTAAGCCCAGTCTCTATTTCTAAAATGGGAAAAATAATAACAGCTGCTGAGTGGGGTGGCTAAGCAGTAGATGAATGAATTCAAAGAGTGCTTGGCCAAGTTAACCCATGGATATACTGCTGTCATTATCATCATCTTAGTTCTCGAGAAGGTCCTGAAGCTTTTTCCTGTGGTGCGGACATGTGGAGTATCCACAATTGTCCTTTTGCTCTGCCTTACCTTAGAGTAGTGCCTGGATTGTAAAATTCAGTGGATTACTTTTTAAGTTATGAAATGCAGACGGTTTTCCTGGAAAGAAGGAGGTTCTGGCATGTTGAAACTGGAGGAGAGAGTTGCATGCACTTTGAGAGTAGCAGCAGAGTATTCGTAGAAGATCTTTATTTACAGGCAAATACAAGTAGATAATGACAATATTACTTTTTTGCTTTGATGGATGCTCTTTGCAGATTTCTTTTATCTTTTAAATAGGCAAGTTTGGTTCCTTAAGAGCAGAGCAGTATCTTAGTAATCAGAGCAGGGTAGGCATCTGATAAATAGTTGTTGGACAAAAGGAATTTTGGGGGGAACACAATATAAAAACCTAATAAGTGATAATTAGGCTAAAAACAAACACTAGTTTTCTGCTTTTCATCAGTAACAATTGGTTATTTGATATCAGTGTTTCTTATATGTGAGTTTACTGGGATACATTTTTGCTAAAATTTTCTTTCAAAAAAATCTGTTTTTGCAGGTCTTTCCAGGCCAAGGGACTTCTGTCATGCATAGAGGATAAAAATTCTTGTATATTTTTTGAACCTAAAATACTTTACAGGGCAGCAGGTAAAGGTTTTCCTTATT
>NW_007233947.1:0-7022 GCF_000164805.1 Carlito syrichta | reverse complement strand
TGCTAGCTGTCTAGGTACATGTTTTGACTAGCCACTAGCTCGTTGGCTGGCTAGCTGGCTAGCCAGATGCCTTAAATAGCTAGCTACCTTGTTCGTTAGACAGCTAGACAACTGGCTTAATGAGCTGGATACCTGTATGGCCAGATGCCTAGGCAGCCACCTAGCTAGCAAGTGGGCTGGCTGGCTGGCCAGCCGGCTTAAATAGCCAGCTAGCAGCCTGGACAGTGGGAGAATGGGATAGATAGCTGAACAGTCGGATAGATAGCTGGCTTAACTAGTCAGGCAGCCTGCTGGTCAACTGTCTAGCCAGCCGGCTTAACTAGCTGGCCACCTAACTGACCAGGCTGCTAACCTGCCTGCTTAACTTGCCAGCCACCTAACTAGCCATTCGGCTAAACAGCTGATTTAACTAGCTGACTTAACTAGATGGCCTGCTTTCTAGCCAGGTGAACTAACTAGCTTGCTACATATTTAGTCAGCTGGCTATCCAGCTGAATTTCTAGGTGACGTATCTACTAGCCAGCTGTCCAGCCAGCTGACTTAAATAGCAAGCTACCTAGGTGACCAGTGGGTTAGCCAGCTGACTTAACTTGGTGACTAAAATATCTAGTCAGCTGGCTAGACAGGTGACATAACTAGCTAGCTACCAAGCTAGCATCCTGGCATGCCAACTGACTTAATTAGCTAAAATAAATAGCTAGCCAGCTGACTAGCAAACTGACTTAATTGCATAGTACAAAGCTAGCCAGCAGGCTAGCCAGTTGACTTAACTAGCTGACTTAACGTAGTAGGCAGGTGGATAGCCAGCACACTTAACTAGCTAGCTACCTAGCTAGACACCTGGATAACTAGCTGACTAAACTAGCTGCCATAAGTAGACGCTTGATGGCTAGTCTGTTGACTTAACTAGCTAACTATCTACATAACCCACTGGCCTGCCAGCTTACATAACTACCTAACTATCTAGCTAACCTGCATGCCAGCCAGTTGACTTAACTAGCTAGACAGCTGGCTAGGCAACTGACTTAACTAACTGAATTAACTAACTAGCCAACTGAATTAACTAGCTGACATAACTAGCTTGCTACCGAGCTAGCCAGTTGATTTAACTAGCTGTTTTACCTAGCTAACTACCTAGCTAGCTATCATGTAGTTAGCTGACATAACTAGCTGACTAAACTAGCTAGATAGCTGACATATCTAGCTGAATTAACTAGCTAGCTTCCAAGCTAGCCAGCTGAATTAACTAGCTGAAATAACTAGCAAGCCAGCTGGCTGCCCATCTGACCTAACTAGTTTTTTAACTAGCTAACAAGGTGGCTAGACAACTGACTAAACGTGCTGACTCATATAACTACTCAACTGGTTAGCCAGCTGAATAAACTAGCTGAGTCAACTACCTGCCAACTGGTTAGCCAGCTGACTTAATTGCCTAGCTACCTAGCTATCCAGCAGCCTTGTCAGTTGAATTAACTATCTGACTTAACTAAGTGGCCAACTGGCTAGCTAGCACATTAACTAGCTAGTTAGCTACATAGACAGCTGAACAGACAGCTGACTTAACTAGCTGACATAACTAGATAGCCTGATGGATAGCTATCTGATTTAACTAGCTACCTACCTACATAGCCCACTGGCTTGCCAGCTGACTTAAGTACCTAACTACCTAGATAATCTGCTGGCCAGCGAGCTGACTTAACTAGGTGACTGAACTAGCTAGCCAGATGGCTAGCCAGCTGATCTAACTAGATAGATACCCTGATAGGCATCTGGCAAGCCAGCTGACTTAACTAACTAACTTAACTAGCTAGCCAGCTGACTTAACTTGCTGACTTAATTAGCTAGCTACCTAGCTAGCCAGCTTGCTTGCCAACTGACTTAACTAGCTAGCCAGATGGCTAGCCAGTTGACTTAACTATCCTACTCAACTGGATAGTCAGCTGGCTGGTCAGCTGAATAAAATAGCTGACTTAATCAGCTACCCAGCAGGGTAGTCAGCTGATTAACTAGTTATCTACCTGGCTAGCCAGATGGGAAGCAAGTTGAATTAAGTAGCTGACTTAACTACATTGCCAGCTGAATAGGCAGCTGACATAACTAGCTTGCTACCTAACTAGACAGCTGGATAGCCAGCTGTCCTAATTAGTTGACTTAACCAGCTAGACTCCTGGCTTGCCAGCTGACTCAAGTAGCTGACTTAACTTGTTAGCCAGCTGGCTAGCCATCTGACTTAACTAGCTCTCTACCTAGCTAGCTAGCTGACTAGTCAGCTGCTTAAACAGCTGACTCAATTAGGTAACCAGCTGGCTAACCAAATGACTTAACTGGCTCACTACATTGCTAGCCAGCTGGCTAGCCAGCTGACTAAACTAGCTGACTTAAATAGCTGGCCTGCTTGCTAGTCAGGTGAATTAACTAGTTTGCTATATAGCTAGCCAGTTGGCTAGCCAGCTGACTTAACTAGGTGACTTAACTAGCTAGCCAGCTGTCTAGCTGGTTGATTTCAGTAGCAAGCTAGCTTGCTAGCCAGCTGGCTAGGCAGCTGACTTAACTAGGTGACTCAACTTTCTAGCCAGCGGGTTAGATATCTGACTTAACTATCTAGCGACCTAGCTAGCCAGGTGTCTAGGCATTTCAATCAACTAGGTGACTTAAGTAGCTAGCCAGCTGGCTAGCAGGGTGACCTAACTCTCTAGCTAACTAGCTAGCCAGCTTGATAGCCAGCTGTCTTAATTAGCTTGCTACCTATGTAGCCTGCTGGCTTGCCAGCTGTCTTAACTACACAGCTACCTAGCTAACCAGCTGATTAGTGAGCTGACTTAACTAGGTCACTTAAGTAGCTACCTAACTAGCTAGCCAGCTGACTTAACTTGCTAGCTTCCCAGTTAGGCAACTGGCTAGCCAACTGACTTATATGGCTGACTTAACTAGATGGCAAACTGACTCAACTAGCTTACTTAACCAGCTAGCTACGTAGCTAGACAGTTGGGTTAACTAGATATCTTAACCATCTAGCTACCTAGTTAGCTATCTAGCTAGCCAGCTGCCATAACTAGCTGACTTATATAGCTAATTTCCTAGCCAGCCAGCTGACTTAACTAGCTGAAATAACTAACTGGTCAGATGGCTAGCCAATTAAAGTAACAAGCTTTTAAACTAGCTAACCAGCTCAATAGTCAACTGAATTAATGAGTTGTCTTATCTACCTAGCCTGCTGGTTGCCAGCTGACTTAACTAGGTGACTTAACCAGCTATTCCGCTGGCTACCAAGCTGTTACCTTGCTGACTTAAGCTAGCAAGCTGGTTAGCCAGCTAACAAATCTATCTCCCTACCTAGCCAGCTGGCTAGCCAGCTGACTTGCCTAGGTGAATTGAACAGACAGCCTGCTGGTTGGTAAGATGACTTATCTAGCTAGCTACCTAGCTACCCAGCTGGCTAGACAGATGACTAAACTAGATGATTTAACCAGCTAGCTGACTTTTCTATCCAACTGACTTAACTCTCAGACATCACTAGTAAGGAAGTAGCTATCTAGCTGGGTTAAGTAGCTAGCTACCTACCATGTCAGTTGGCTACCCTGTTCTCTTAACTAGCGAAATTAATCAGCTAGCCAGCTGACTAGCCATCTGATTTAAATAGCTCACTACCCAGCTAGCCAGCTGGCTATCCAAGTGACATAACTAGCTTACTTAAGTAGCTAGCTACCTAGCTAGCCAGCTGATTTAATAGTTAACTGACTAACTAGCTGCCTAGCTAGCTGGCTGACTTAAATAGTAAGCTAACCAGCTAACTACCTTTTTAACAAGCTCACTTAAATAGTTAGCTGCCTAGCTAGCTAGCTGATTTAGCCAGCTAGCTAACTATTTAGCTTACTCATTATCTAACGTGCTAGCTAGACTTCTTAATCTTCTGACTTAACTCATTAGCTAACGAGCTAGCTATCTGACTCATCCAGCTGACTTAACTAGTTAGCTAACTTTCTAACTAGCCTACTTAAGCAGCTGACACAACCCAATTGCTATCTAGCTAGCTAGCTGACTCAATCAGCTGACTTAACCCATTATTTAACAGGCTATCGACCTGACTCAACCTGCTGACTTAACCCGTTAGCTAACTACATAACTAGGTGTCTTAACCAGCTGACTAAATTAGAAAACTAATTTAACTAGTTGACTTAGCGAGGTGATTTAACTACTTAGCTAGCTAACTTAACTGGTCGACAACTCGATAGCTAGCTGACTTAACTACCTGAAGGTTATATTTAACTCGCTATTTAACTAGCTGAATATCTAGCTGATTTAATAATTGGCTATCCAGTTATGTAGCAGACTTAAGTAGCTGACTTAAATAGTTAGCTATCTAGTGAGCTAGCTGAATTAGCAATCTGACTTAGTAGGCACCTTGTTAGCTAACTGACTTAACTAGTTGGATAATGAAGTAACTAGCTGACTTAACGAGTTGGTTAATTAGTTAGTTATCTGTTTTAACTAGTTGTTGAATGAGTTAACTAGCTGACTTAACTAGTTGGTTAATGAGTTAGCTGGGTGACTTAACTTGTTGTCTGACAAGTCGGCTGACTACTTATCTGGTTAAACACATTGGCTGACTACTAGGCCGACTTGTTAGCTGACTTAACATTCTGCCGAATAGTCGCCTGACTAGTTAGCTCAGTTAACTAGTTGACTGACGTGTTGGCCCACTAGCTAGCTCGCTTAACAAGTTGGCTGGCTGGTTTGCTGACCTAATTAGTCAGCCGACGAGATGGCCAACAATTTAGCTCCCCTAATTATTCGGTATACTAGTTAACTGAGCTAACTTGTCAGCTGAAAAGTGGGCCAACTAGTCGGCCGATTGGTTAGCTTAGCTAACTACTTGGCTGTCTATTCGCCTCCCAGTTAGCTGACTTAACTAGACGTCCAGCGAGTGAGTCAACTGGTCAACTGAATTAAATAGTCGACCAGCGAATGAGGTGAGTGGTCAGCTGACTTTAGTCAGCTGGCGAGTGAGCTGTCTGGTCAGAAGACTAACCTAGTCGGTCGGCAAGTGAACCCTCAATTGAGCCTGCTTAACTACTCGGCCTGCAGGTGAACCGAAGTGTGAGCTGCGTAACAAGTAAGCTGGCGAGCGAGCCTACTGGTGAGCTGACTTAACTACATGATTGGCGAGGAAGCCAACTAGTTGACTGTCCTCTTGGCCTGCGAGCAAGCCGAGAAGTGATTTGATCTGTTGGCTGGTGAGCATGCCGACTATTTAGCTGAACTGATGGAAAGCGAGCAAGCCCACTATTTAGCTGACCAGCTAGCTGAGTTGGTAGCCAAGTAGTTACCTAAGTAACCAGCTGATTTGCTAGCCGACTTAAGTAGCTAGCTGACTATCAAACTGACATAACTAGCTAGCAAACAAGCTATGTGTCTGCCTAGATAGCTGACTTAACTAACTTGCTAACTGGCTAGTTAGCAGGCTAGCTGACTTAACTATCTAGCTGACGAGCTAGGTGACTTGCTAACTGACTTAACTAGATAGCTCACTAGCAACTTGACTAGCTAGCTGACTTAACTAGTTAGCTGAATAGTTAGCTGACTTGCTGCCTGACTGAACTAGCTGGCTAGCTAGCTGACAAAACTAGCTGACTAGATAGTTGACTGGCTAGATGGCTTAAATAGCTAGTTTCCTGGTGGACTAGCTGGCTAGGCAGCCAGTTAGCTAGATAGTGGGCTGGCCAGCTGGCTGGCCAGTCAGTTTAAATAGCCAGCCAATTGTCTGAACAGTAGGATAACAAGCCAGTTTTACTAGCCAGCCACCCTGTGGGTCAGCCGTCTATCCAGCTGACTTAACTAGCAGGCCACATAACTTACCAGCCTGCTAACCAGCCAGCAAATCTTGCCAGCCACCTAGCTAACCAACTAGCTAAACAACTGACTTAACTAGATACTTAACTAGATAGCCATCCAGCTAGCCAGCTGGCTTAATTAGCCAGCCACCTAGCTAACCTGATGACTAACCAGCTCACTTAACTCACTGACTTAACTAAATAGCCAGATGGCTAGCCAGGTGACTTAATTAACTAGCTACCTACCTACACAGGTGGGTAGTCAACTGTTTTAACTAGCTGACTTCACCAGTTACCCAGCTGGCTAGCCAGCTGACTTATCTCGCTAGCTACCTAGCTATCCAGATTGCTAGCCACTTGAATTAACTAGATGACCTAAGCAACTAGACAGTTGGCTAGCCAGCTGACAGAACTAGTTGACTTAACTCATTAGCCAGCTGGCTAGCCAGCTGAATCAACTAGCTGAAATCACTAGCTAGCCAGGTGGCTATCCTGCTGACTTAGCTAGTTAGCTACCTATGTATCAAGCTGGCTTTCTTGCTGACTTAACTACCCAACTACCTAGCTAACCAGCTGACAAGCGAGCTGCCTTAACTAGGTGACTTAACTAACTAGCCAACTGGCAAGACTGCTGAAATAAGTAGCTAGCTACCAAGCTAGGCAACTGGCAAACCAGGTGACTTAATTAACTTAATTAGCTAGCCAGCTGACTTAACTAGGTAGCTACATAGTTAGCCACCTAACTATACAAGCTGAAATAACTAGCTAGGTAGTTATCTAGCTAGTAAGCCAAATTGACTAGCTGACTTAGCTAGCTAGCTAGCTGACATAAGTAGCTGACTTAAGTAGGTAACTAGCTAGCCAGCTGACTTAACAAGCTGAAATAAATAGATAGACAATTGTGGAGCCAGCTGACTCAATTGGCTTTTTAACTAGCTAGTGAGCTGGTTAGGCAGCAGACTTAACTAGTTGATTATCGATCTAGGCAGCTGGACAGCCAGGAGACTAAACTAGCTGACTTAACTAGTTATCCAGCTGGCTAGTCAGCTAACTTAACTAGTTCTCTAACTCTATAGACACCTGGATAGCCAGCTGACTTAACTAGCTGACTTAATTAGCTAGCAAGCTGGTTAGCCAACTGACTTAACTAGGTCACTACCTAGCTATCCAGCTTGCTAACCAGCTGACTTA
>NW_007233946.1:0-7179 GCF_000164805.1 Carlito syrichta | reverse complement strand
ATGGCACTGAATACCAAATAAGTGCATAGAAATCCTGTTGGTTACAAGAATTCGTAGAAAAATTGAAAACAAAATTGTGTGTTTTGTTTCCTAGGCTACAGTGAACACTGGTTTTGCTCCACCCATATCCCCTGTATGGTGTGTAGAACTGTCTCATCTCAAAAGAAATGTTCAAATCCTAAGCCCCACTTCCTATAAATGTAAGCTTATTTGTTTCTTGTTTTCTGTTTTGAAATCCAGTCATTGCAGATGTAATGAAACTAAGATGAGGTCATACTGGGTTACTACAGTGGACATTAATCCAATGATTGGTATCCTTAGAAAAAGAGAACGTTTGGGGTATAGAGACAGGCACAGAGGAGAGAAACATGAAGGCACAGGCAGACAAATGGAAGGATGGCCGTGTGAAGACAGGCAGAGACTGGAGAGGTATGTCTACCAGCCAAGAAACATCAATGATTACTGGCAAACACTGGAAGCTTGGAGAGAAGCAAGGAACAGATTCTCACACAGAACCTCCACAAGAAACCTGTCCAAAGTCATGAAGGCATAGCTTTCCAGAACTCAGAGATTTACCCACCACCCAGGGAGTCTAGAGTGCAAACCATTGAGTCAGGGAAAGTTATTCTAGATTCTTAAGATTTCATGTTGTTTCCCTGTTGCATTTTGTATTTGCTCAGAATCTCCTACTTCTCCTTTCTTTCTTGTTACTCCCCTTTTGGAAAAAAATTTCTCTTCTATTCTTGTCCTACCATTGTATTTTGGAAGCACATAACATGTCTGATTTTACAGGTTCACAGCTGGAGGATCATTTGTCTCAGAATGAATCCTACTATAAGTCTGTCTCATATCTGATTTAGATCAGACTTTGGACATCAAAGTAATGATATTATAGAAACAAGTTAAGACATTTGGGGCAATTGAGATAAAGTGTAGGTATTTTAGATGTGAGAGGGGCAACAATTTGGTGGAATCAGGGACAAAATTCTCTGGTCTAAGTTCATTATGTTAAAATTAATCCCCAATGTGATAGCATTATGAGGTTGGGCCTTTTAGTGCCTTCCAGGATGGCATTAGTATCTTTAAAAAAGAGGCCAATGGGAGTAAATCTTTCTTCATACACAGACCATGTTACTATTTTTGCTTTTTACATTTACATATTTTTTAACTTTTAAGAGGAAAAAAATATCCAGTATATATTGCCCAAATACTGATCATTTCTATTTCTCTTCCATCATTACTTACATACTATATCCTCCTCAGGTATAACTGTTTTTACAGCCTAAAGAACTTCCTTGTTCACCCCTCCAGCAGGTATTCCCCTCTTGTCTAGGAGAATATGTTCTAAGACCCCAGCAAATATTTGGAAACTAAGATAGTACAAAACCCTATATTACCTTCTATAGCCTGAGTAGTAGTAGCAAACCTGGTTCAAAATTCTTTTAGCATCACCACAGTCTCACTGATACAAGGTATTCTCTTACCTAGGTTTCAGCACCTCGGCATACAATTTTTTTTTCTTTGTTGAGTCAGAAATTTTCATTTCTCCACATAAAGGAAGCAATCATGGCTCTTTCCAAATTGCCAGCTTCACTCTTCTTGAACTTTGGGGCCAGGACAAAACTAATTAAGGGTTATGTGGACACAAGCACTGCAATACTATGACAGTCTAATAAATAAAACACATAACTCTTAAGCCACTAATGGGCGGTCACCATGGGCAATGTGGAGATTCTGAACACAGGGATGAATCATTTACCCAGATTAAGAATTCATCACATTACTCAAAATGGCAGGCAACTTAAAACTGAAATCACGGAAAGTGAAGGGACCTATTGTATGTGAAACCTCATATGAAGTTACAGGGAGAAGCTGCCATGTATGAGACAGACACAGGATCTGCGTCACCTGAATATTGCACTTCCCAGCTTCTGGAATCATGAAAAATAAATATTTATTTTTCGTATGCCCTCCAGTTTATAATATTATTGTTACAGAGGCTTGAACAGACCAAAGAGGTTTTTATGACACATAATTTCCCATACTATCGGTGTTAAATATAACATTTTTTATCAGAATAGAACTAGAAAATTTTAATCTGACAAATTATCTCATTTAATTGATATGCTTAGGCAATCTACATTTAATATGATTACTGACAGGTTTGAATTTAGGTCTATTGTCCAGTTATGATTCTGTTTGCCTTCATTAATTTTATTCTTTTGTTCCTCTTTTCCTGCCATTTAAGAACTATTTGAAAGTGTTTCATTAGTTCACTTTAATTTCTCCATTGGAATTTTGGCTGTTTTTTTTGTGGTGTATTTTAATATTGCTCTGGACATGAATATAAGTACAAGGGGCCAAAAAAACAAATTTATTTATACCAAAGTGTCAATTTATACTAAATATTTGAACTTCAGTCACCTTCAAAGTACTCTCCATTTGATGTGATACAGCTATCAAGATGCACTTTCCATTGTGAAAACAGTTTTTGAACTCCTGAAGTTTAATGCCTTTTAATATTTCTGCCAATTTTGTGTTTGACTTCTCCTACATTGCTATAACATTTCCTATGAGGGTTTTTTTAATACAGGAAACCAACATAGATGCTCAACTTAAGAGGATGTGAATAGGGAGGGAGGGGCATGGGATCATGCCATTTTTTGTCAAAAACTTCTGAACACTAAGCACAGTGTTGGCAGGTGCATTGTCATGGTGGAAGGACCAACACTTATTAGCCACAATCAGTATGTTCATTCTACATATCAGATGCAACCTTCTCAAGACTTCTAGATGACAACTATGGTTCACCATTTGATCCAGAGGAACAATTTCTTAATGTGCTATGGGGATCACCACTTAAAACAAAAACCCAAGACTTTGGGGGTGTTCCCCACATACATGCATGTGTACAGATATAGACATATAAATATATACAATATATCAACCTAGATACCTTTATCTTTGTAAACTAGATAGACATAAAAGATATATGTATCACAGTCTTTTTAGAGGTCATGTTATTTAATCTTCTCAAATTAAACCTCCAATCCTACTTCAGTTTGATGCTAGAGTTGACTTGTCTATCTTACCTGTATATGCTGTATGTCCCAACACACAAGAAAATGTAGAATTTTCACTTTTTTCAATCATGCATACTTCTTAAAACTTAGGAGAATAAAACTAATCCAGTATACATTCAGCAAGATACTGACAATTTCTATTACTCTCCCTTCATTGCTAACATATCTCCTCTGGCATTTTTTCTTTGCGAGAACAGCTCTGCTCACAAGCAGTTCTCTTAGGTTTATTTCACTGTAAAATGCATAATTAAATGTCAATACTGAAAGAGATTTTTACTGAGATTGCAATACATAGTGGGAAGTACTCTCACTTAAGTATAGTTGTGTGTAGCTTAATCACAAGGATACTTTCTGGGAAATGAATTGTTAGGTGATTTCTTCATTGTGCAAACATCATAGAGGATACTTACACAAACCTGGATATGAGAACCTACCACATAACCAGGCTACGTGGTTCACCCTAGTGGTCTATGCTACAAACTTGCAAAGCATGTTACTGAGCTGAGACCTGTAGGCAGTGTTAACACAATGCTAAGTATTTGTGTATCTAAACATACTTGAACATACAAAATATATAGTAAAAATATATAAGATTTAAAATGGTATACTAGTATGGAATACTTACTATGAATGAAGCTTTCAGGACTGGAAATTGCTCTGGATGAGTCAGTGATGAGTCAAGAATAAAAGTGAAAGCCCAGGATATTTTGTACACCACTGGAGACTTTATAAACACTGTACATTTAGGCTACACCAAAATCACAAAAAAATACTTTGCTTTCTTTGGTATCAAGAGAACCTTAGCTTACTTCTAGTTTTTACTTTAATATTTTCTAACTCTTATAATAGAATGTACCTTAACCACACATTGTATACTTGTACAAAAGAATTTTCTTTCATTATATTCATATTCTATAAGCTTTTCTTAATTTTAATCTTCTTTTACTTTTTAGACTTTTAAAATTAAGACACAAGCACACACATTATCCTAGTCCTACACATGGTCACAATCAACATCACTCTCCTCTTCCTTGGAGTATTGTTCATCTGAACATTCTTCAGTGGCAATTAACACACGGAGCTGTCATCATCTATGAAAAGAATGCTTTTTTCTGGAATACTTCTTGAAGGACCTGCTAAGGCAGTTTTACAGTCAATATTTTTTAGATAAGGAGGAGGTATCTATCCCAAAATTGTTCCTAACACTATTGTACAGTAACACATAAACCATTCATATATTCATTGACAATCCCTATCAGATATTATGTAGAGTATATATTATGTACCCCATACATTTAAATAACTGGCAGTGCAGTACATTTCTTCACACTGGGATCATTGCAAACATGGGAGTAATATGTGTGCTACAACTTCACAACAGTCAAGATGACACTAGGCAGTAGAAATTTTTCTTCTTCAGTCTTATAGGACCCTTGTCATATATACAGTCTGATGTTTACCAAAACATCATTATGAAGCATATGTCTGTGCTTTAAAGATATGGCATTGTTATCTGTTATTGTGGTTTCTTATAGGAAACTACAGTTATTGAAATCTTTGATTTTCTACAAACACTCTGTTGAAAAGTGAAATGAATATTTTTTCTCCACTTTATTATTCAGCAGTTTATTAAAATTTGTGTAATGGGCAAAAGATATGAACAGACACTTCACAAAGGAAGATGCATGAGCAGCCAACAGACACATGAAGAAATGTTCAACCTCACTAATCATTAGGGAGATGTGAATCAAAATCACCCTGAGATACCACCTAACTCCAGTCAGAATGGCAATTATCAATAACTCAAAAAATAACAGTTGCTTGAGAGGGTGTGACAAAAAGGGAACACTTCTACACTGTTGGTGGGAGTGTAAAATAGTGCAACCTCTGTGGAAAGCAGTGTGGCGATTCCTAAAACTCTAAATATCAACTTCCCATATGATCCCATAATCCCCCTACTGGGAATATACCCTGAAGAACTCAAATCATTCTATAAAAAAGATAGCTGCACACGTATGTTTATCGCAGCATTGTTCACAATAGCAAGAACCTGGAAGCAACCATGCTGTTCATCAAAACAAGACTGATTAAAAAAATGTGGTACATATACACAATGGAATACTATGCATCCATAAAAAAGAACAAAATCATGAATTTCTCAGCAACCTGAATGGAACTAGAGTCTATAATACTGAGTGACCTCTCACAGAAACAAAGATCTGAGTATCACATGTTCTCACTCATATAGTGGACCTTAACATCCAATGTTATACTATAAGAAAATGACTGACAGTGGTGGGAAACTAGGGGGTTGCAAAGGGAGATGGGATTAATGGTAATAAATATCTGTCTGGGGACGGGGAGACACCTCTTATCAACAAGGGTGCCTGAATGACGCATATTTGTATACCTAACCCTTATCCTCAAAATATCATAATAAAAAACATTGATTATAAAAAATAAAAAACAAAAATAAAATGTGTTGATATAAATTTGGGTTTATCCAGTTTGAAGTTTGCTTCTTAACTCTAACTTGACATCTTTTCCTGTATTTGAACCATTATGTCCTCAATTTATTTCTCCTGCACCAATAACTTTTCTTTTCTGGATTTTAATGGAATTCCTGTTAAACTTTTCCTCTAGTTCCTTAAAGTATTGTTGATTTTTTTAACAACATAACGCTGTATTCCTCAGGTTGGGCAATTTTTATGAATTTTTCCTCAATTTAAATTAACTCTCGGTAATGGCCTTTTATTGTAAATCAGGTACAGTTTTTCAAAGACTCTATTTTTTGCTGAGCTCGGTGGCTCTGCCTGTAAACCTGCGCTTTGGGAAGCTGAGATGAGTGGATTGCCTGAGGCCTCTGGTTCGAGACCCGCCTGGGCAACTTGGTGAGACCTCATCTCTCTCTCTTTTTTTTTTTTGAGTTGGAGTCTCACTTCTTCGTCCAGACTGGAGTCTCGAACCCGCGGGTTCGAAACCTGCCTGGGCAGTGAGACCTCATCTCTACAATAAATCAAAAAATTAGCCGGGTGTGGTAGCGCGCACCTGTTGTTCCAGCTACTTGGAAGGCTGAGGCAGAAGGATCGCCAGATCCCAACAGGTCGAGGCTGCGGTGACTGGGAGCGGCCACTGCACTCCATTCTGGGTGACAGAGTGAGACTCCAACTCAAAAAAAAGAAAAAGATTGCATTTTTTATTTCCAATTGTTTTTTACGTGTCCATTAATCTGCTGCTATACATATTAAAAGCACGGTGAATATGGATAACCTTATTTTTATCCTAGTCTCAGTGAAAGTATTTGGTCTTTCACAATTAAGTATAATATTAACTGTTGGCTTTTTTGGAGATTCTGTGTGTAGAGATAGTTCTGCATTCCTATTTATCTTAGAGATTGTATAATGAATGTATGTTGAATTACATCCAACGTATTTTCTGCATCAACTGTTTTTTTTCCCCTTAACCTATTAATATGGAGAATTTCATTGAATAATTTTTAAAAGATTGATCCACACATTTTCTGAAATAAATTCTTCTTAGTCTTACTATAAAATATCCTTTATATTTTGCTGGAGTCAATGTACTACATTTGCTGAAGATTCATATCTAAATTCACACAAGATATTGTTCTATATTTTTCTTTTTTATTTCTCCTCATTCTTTCCTTCTTTCTTTAAAATAAGTTTTTTCTTGTATTTTATACTGATTTCACAAAATTGAATGCGACATCTCCCTGCTATTTTGTATTTTGGAAAACATTGTGTAAAATAGATGTCAATTATTCTTGAAATGTTTAGTAAAAATCTCTCTTGAAACAATCTGGCACAAGGGATTTATGTTTCAGAAATTTTAAAATTAGAAATTCAATTTCTTGGTTATAGAACTCTGCTGGCACATGTCTAGTAATTTTCTTGACTTTGATGTCACCTTTTCAGATACTAAAATATCCACTCTGGCTTTTTAACTTTTAAAAAAAATGTTATAATATTTTTTAAGCCACCCTTTACTGCTAACCTGCCTATGCCATGTTTCAAGTGAGCTTCTTATAAACAGCATGTAATGGAGTAGCATTTTGTTTGGATTTATAAACTCTTTT
>NW_007233945.1:0-6844 GCF_000164805.1 Carlito syrichta | reverse complement strand
CCATCACAATATCTACATGAATGTTGCTAATGGCAAAACAAGAATCAGGTTTTCCAAATAGGATTCTGGGGAAAGGGAGTCCTCATATACAGGACATTACAAGGCCCCTCAGTTGAGAAGAATAAGTATCTGTGATACACTAGTCCACAAACCGTAAAATTCTCAGGTGCCTTGCTGCGGTATAAACAAGAACCAAGGCTTCGAATACGTCTCATTTTTCAGAGATATTTGGATTGTGGGTATTATGAATCAGTCATTTCAGGACTCCATCAACATTCTGGTCCTCTTGAGAGTTGTAATCATGTATCTTGTAGTCAAATCCCTTAAATTCCTTGGGACAATTAAGGCCAGATTCCCGGAAAAAAATGTATCATATTGCTGTATTTGGATGTAACTTTGGTCTTAAGATGAACTTGGTAATCCTTAAATTTCCATTTATACTTTATTTGTAGAGAGACCGAGGGTTTTGCAGTTTCCAAATATTTAGTACGAACTATTAAATTGCAACCAGGACCCATGGATTCCACGTCCCTAGGAAACATCTGGGCTTCTTTATTTTTGTACACAGAGTTTTGGAATCCACATGGACAGGGAAATTCAGGGAATCTTGCTGAGAACAGAAAGGGAATCCGGTTCTTGGAGTTCTCAATCACTTAAATCTACAAAGTCTCTTGATAAGGTTTAATCAGCAATCTGGGCTTGTATGTAGCCACAGTTTTAGTGTGTCTTTTGAAAAGGGACGAGGAATCTTGGGTTCCAATTTCTCAAGAACTTTATGGGAGTCTTTCTCTTGATATTTAAGTAACTTGAATTCTAGGACACCAGGAAATATCTTGGCGTCTTGTTGAGAATGAATCAGGAATTTCAGTAATGGGAGTCCTCATATACAGAACACTACACGACCTGTTGCTACAGAAGAATAAGGAATCTTGTTTACACGAGACCTCCATCCCAAAAACCTACAGACCGCCTTGCTAAGAGATAACCACCATTCAGGTTTTGCGAGTAGGAATCTGGATAAAGGGATTCCTCATATACAGGAAACTGCACTGTCTATTGCTAAAGGAGAATAAGGAATCTGGTTTACATGTGTCCTCCATCCCAATAAAACTTCAGGGTTTCTTGCTAAGGGCTAAACACGAATTTGGGTTTTTAAAGCATAAACTAGGGAAATGAAATCCTCATATACAGGCAAATGCACTGACTTTTCCTAAGAAAGGATAAGGAATGTGGGTGACATGTTTTCTCAATCTCGAAAAAAGTATACGGCGTCTTCCTAAGATCTAAACAAGAATCAAGCTTTCGACGCATGTATCTGTGAACTGGAGTTCTCATATATAGGTCACTGCACGGCTGTTGCTAAAAGTAAGGAATCTGCGTTATATGAGTCCTCAGTCCTGAAAATCTACAGGGCATTTTGATGACGGCTAAAGACGAATCAGGGATTCGAGGCATCTTACTGTGAATAAAAAGGAAATTCGATTCTAGGAGTTCTCATTTCCCAGAATCTACAGGGCCTCTTGATAAGGTTTAATCTGCAATCTGGTCTTCTTGGTCCCTACATTTTCAGAGCACTTGTTCTGTGGATACGCTAAATCTGTTATTACAGATCCTCAAGATCTTTCTGGTCCGCTTGTTAGTTGTAATCAAGGATTTGGCCCTAGAAATCCTTTTGTTTCCTGGGACCATCTACGATCATAATCATATTCCCCAGAATCAAAAGATATATTTGTACAAAATTCCTCGATTCAGGTGACCTCAAAGTACAGAAAATTATTGTTTGTGGGCAGGTAGGAATTGGGGTTTTGGGTTTGGAATATTCCACATTTTGGGGAGGTCTTGTGAAGGGGAACCAGGAATCTTGGATTCCAGTTCCCAAAGAACATTATGGACGTCTTTCTCTTGATATCCAAAAAACTGCAATCTCGGTCTACAGGAATTGTCTTGGCATCCTGCAGAGTGAAGCAGGAAACTGGGTAGTCGAGGTCTTCATATACAGGAAACTACACGTCATATTGGTATGGAAATATAAGGAATCTTCCTAATATGAGTCCTCAGTCCCAAAACGACAAGCCTTCTTCCTAAGTGGTAACCCCGAATCAGATTTTTGAAGTAGGAATCTGGGTAATGTGTGTCCTCACATACACTAAACTTCACTGCCTATTGCTAAGTAAGAATAAGGAATTTGCATTACTCATGTCCTCAATCGCTAAAAAGCTTAAGGTCACCTTGCTGTGGGCTAAACATGAATCATGGTGTTTTTGAGCATGAATCTGGAAAATGGGGTCTTTATTTAGCGTCAACTACATGACCTTTTGGTAAGAAAGAATAAGGAATCTGCGTTACACGAGTCCTCAATCCCAAAAATCAAGACCGCATCTTGGAAAGTTCTAAAAAGAATCAGAGTTTCGAAGCAGGATGTATCTTATGAGAGTTCTAATATACAGGAAAATACACAACCCCTTGCCAAAGAAGAAAAAGAATTGGGGTTATAGCAGTCCTCAGTTTTTAAAATCAACAGGCCATCTTCTGAGGGCTGAACAAGAATCAATTTTAAAAAGCTGGAACATAGGAAACAGCAGTTCTCATAAGCAGAATCTATATGATCTCTAGCTAAGGAGAACTAAGAAACCTCTTTTACACGGTTCCTCCATCACAATATCTACATGACATCTTGCTAATGGCAAAAAAAGAACCAGGGTTTCCAAACAGGATTCTGGGGAAAGGAAGTCCTCATATACAGATATTACATGGCCTCTCAGTAACAAACAATAAGGAATCTGTGATACACTAGTCCACAATTCTAAAAATTCTCATGGTGTCTTGCTGCAGTATATACAAGAATCAAGGCTTCGAGCTCGTCTCATGTTTCAAAGATATTTGTCTTGTGCGTATTATGAATCAGTCATTTCAGGACTCCAGCAACATTCTGGTTCTCTTGAGAGTTTTAATCAGGTATCTGCTAGTACAAATCCCTTAAGTTCCTCGGAACAATTAAGGCCAGATTCCCGGAAAAAAAGTATCATATTGCCGTATTTGGAGATAACTTTGGCTAAGATGAACTTGGTAATCCTTAAATTTCCGTTTTTACTTTATTTGTAAAGGGGCCGAGGGTTTTGCTTTTGCCAAATATTTAGTACGAAATATTAAAATGTAACCAGCATCAATGGAATCCACGTTCCTGGGAAACAACTGGCCATCTGAATTTTTGTACACAGAGTTTTGGAATCCAAATGGACAGGGAAATTCAGGACATCTTGCTGAGAACGGAAAGGGAATTCGTTTCTTGGTGTTCTCAATCGCCTAAATCTATAAAGTCTCTTAATAAGGTTTAATTAGCAATCTGGGCTTATATGTCACCACATTTTTAGTGTGTGTTTTGAAAAGGGACCAGGAATTATGGGTTCTAATTCCTCAAGAACTTTATCAGAGTCTTTCTCTTGATATCCAAGCAAGTGGAATTCTAAGTCACCAGGAAATATCTTGGTGTCTTGCTGAGAATGAAGCAGGAATTTCAGTAATGGGTGTCCTCATATACAGAACACTACACGACCTGTTGCTACGGAAGAATGAGGAATCTTGTTTACAAGAGGCCTCCATCCCAAAAACCTATAGACCGTCTTGCTAAGAGAAAACCACCATTCAGTTTTTGGGAGTAGGAATCTGGATAATGGGATTCCTCACATACAGGAAACTGCCCTGTTTAATACTAAAGGAGAATAAGGAATCTGGTTTACACGAGTCCTCCATCACAATAAAAATTCAGGGTTTCTTGCTAAGGGCTAAACACGAATTTGGGTTTTTGAAGCATGAACTAGGGAAATGAAATACTCATATAAATGCAAATGCACTGACTTTTCCTAAGAAAGAATCAGGAATGTGGGTGATATGTTTTCTCAATCTCCAAAAATGTATACGGCGTCTTCCTAAGATCTAAACCAGAATCAAGCTTTTGACACATCTAGCTGTGAACAGGAGTACTCATATACAGGTAACTGCACGGCTGTTGCTAAAAAGAAGGAATATGGGTTATATGAGTCCTCAGTCCTGAAAATCTACAGGGCATCTTGCTGACAGCTAAAGAAGAATCAGGCATTCTAGGCATGAATGTGGGTAATGGCAATCCTCATATACAGGAAACTACATGGCCTCTTGCTAATAAAAGAGAGGAAATCTGTTTTCCATAGTTACTCTATCAAAAAATCTACATGAATTCTTACTAAGGGCTAAAAAAGAATCAGAGTTTCGAAAAAATCTTGGAAATGAATTCCTTATTTACAGGCAACTACATGACTTTTGCTAAGAAAAAAAAAGGAATCTGATTTGCACGAGTCCTCAGGCCCAAACATCTGCAGAGCCTCTTGGAATGTGCTAAACAGGAATCAGAGTTTCGAAGCAGGATGTATCTAATAAGAGTACTATAATACAGGAAAATACACAGCCCCTTGTCAAGGAAGAGGAAGTATTGGGGTTATAACTGTCCAGAGTCCTAAGAATGAACAGGCCATTTGCTGTTGCCTAAACAATAATCAGGGTTCAGAAGCAGGAACATAGTTAATAGAAGTACTCATATACAGAATCTTCACGATCACTAACTAAGGAGAATAAAGAAACCTGTTTTACATGGTTCCTCCATCCCAACATCTACTTGACCTCTTGCTAATAGCAAAACAAGAATCAGGGTTTCCAAACAGGATTCTGGGAAAAGGGAGTCCTCATATACAGGACATAACACGGACCCTCGCTAAGGAAGAATAAGGAATCTGTGATACACCAGTCCACATTCCAAAAAATTCTCGGGGTGTCTTGCTGTGGTATAAACAAGAATCAAGACTTCGAGCTCGTCTCATGTTTTGGAGATATTTGGCTTGTGGGTATTATGAATCAGTCATTTCAGGACTCCTGCAACATGCTGGGCCTCTTGAGAATTATAATCGGGTATCTGGTAGTACATTCCCTTAGTTTCCTCAGGACAATAAAGGCCAGATTCCCGGAAAAAAGGTATGATTTTCCCGTATTTGTATGGAACTTTGATCTTAACATGAACTTGGTAATCCTTAAATTTCCGTTTGTACTTTATTTGTAGAGGGGCCAAGGGTTTTGCAGTTGCCAAATATTTAGTATGAATTATTAAAATGTAACCAGGATTCATGGAATACAGGTCCCTAGGAAATATCTGGGCATCTGTATTTTTGTATACAGACTTTTGGAATCAACATAGAGAGGAAAATCAGGGCATCTTGCTGAGAACGGAAAGGGAATCTGGTTCTTGTAGTTCTCAATCGCCTAAATCTACAAGGTCTCTTGATAAGGTTTAATCAGCAATCTCGGTTTCTATGTCGCCACATTTTTAGTGTGTATTTGGAAAAGGGACCAGGAATCTTGGGTTCCAATTCCTCAAGCACTTTATGGGAGTCTTTCTCTTGATATCCAAGCAACTGGAATTCTATGTCACCAGGAAATATCTTGGCGTCTTGCTGAGAGGAAGCAGGAATTTAAGTATTGGGAGTCCTCATATGCAGAACACTACACGACCTGTTACTATGGAAGAACAAAGAATCTTGCTTACACGAGTCCTCCATGACAAAAACCTACAGACCGTCTTGTTAAGAGATAATCACCATTCAGGTTTTGGGAGTAGGAATCTGGATAATAGGAGTCCTCATATACAGGAAACTGCACTGTCTATTGCTAAAGGAGAATAAAGAATATGATTTAGACGTGTCCTCCATCCCAAAAGAAACTTCAGGGAGTCTTGCTAAGGCTAAACACGAATTTGGGTTTTTGAGGCACAAACTAGCAAAATGAAATCCTCAAATACAGGCAACTGCACTGACTTTTCCCAAGAAAGAAGAAGTAATGTGGGTGACATATTTTCTCAATCCCCAAAAAGGTACACGTCGTCTTCCTAAGATCTGAACAAGAATCAAACTTTCTACTCCAGTATCTGTGAACAGGAGTAGAAATATACAGGTAACTGCATGGCTGTTGCTAAAAATAAAGAATCTGGGTTATACGAGTCCTCATTCCTGAAAATCTACAGGGCATCCTGCTGACGGCTAAAAAGAGTCAGTGATTCGAGGCATGAATGTGCGTAATAGCAGTCCTCATATACAGAAAACTACATGGCCACTTGCTAAGGAAAAAAAAAATCTGTTTTCCATGCTTCCTCTATCAGAATATCTACATGGCGTCTTAGTAAGGGCCAAACAAGAATCAGGGATTTGGAACAGGAATCTAGGAAAAGAGAGTCCTCACATACAGTACACTACACGGCCTCCAAGTAAGGACAAATAAAGAATCATTGTTGTATGAGTCCTCAGTCTAAAAAATTCCCAGGTTTTCTGCTATGGCACAAAAAAGAAACAGGACTTTATCCAGGCTGGTGGCTCACCCTGTAATCCCATGCATTTTGGAGACTGAGGTGAGTGAATTGCTTGAGCCCGCATGTTCGAGTCCCGCCTGGGCAGTAAGACCTCATTTCTACAATAAATCAAAAAAACGTCTGATCGTGGTAGCGCATGCCTGTAATTCCATCTACTTGGAAGGCTGAGGCAGAATGATCGCCGGAGCCCAGCAAGTCGAGGCTGTGGTGATCGGTAGCGGCCACTGCACTTTAGTCTGGGTGACAGAGCGAGACCCCAACTCAAATTAAAAAAAAGAAACAGGGTTTCGATCTCCCCAAACATTTCGGTGCAATTTATCATGGGGATGTTACAAATCGGTCATTTCAGGACTCCAGCAACATTCTGGTCCTTTTGAAAGTTCTAAATGTGTACCGGATATTCCATGTCCGTTAGATTCCTCGGAACAACTAAGGCCAGATTTCAAAACAAAAGGAATC
>NW_007233944.1:219530-239600 GCF_000164805.1 Carlito syrichta | reverse complement strand
CCCCTGGTCCAAGCCATCCCCATGTACCAGCCAGCCTGCAGAGTCCACGTGTGGCCGCCGGCCACCCCGCTCGCGCGCTGTGTTCCCCCCATTGAGACCTCACCGGTCCTTCCCTGTGCCCCTGAGGCTTTGCTTCCTGGTAGCTCAGCTGCTTCCCCATAACCTTGACTCACCAGGACCCAAAATGCCCAGTGGCTTCCCTCTGGGCCTCCTTCCAGCATCGGCCCCTGCAGCTCATGGCCTCCCCGTCTCGGCAGCCCTTGTCCAGGTTCCTGAGAAGGAGCCTCTCCTTCTCAGGACGTGTTTGTGGCAGGTGAGGTCACAGGTCAAAGGTCGGTCTCTGGATTGATAGGTTGTTCAAGCAAATGGCCAGTGGACACCTGGGATGAGGCACAGCTGCTTAAGGGCTGACCTTTGAGTGGGACCGTGGGTGGGGCAGGCAGTGTCCTTGAGCTGTAATAGATCATGGAGCACTGTGTTAGGGATAAGTAAATCTGTATTTCAAATGCATATATAAATGTGTATAAATCTAATGTCTATATAAATGCATGTATGTCTGTGTATTTATATATACACATATACATGTGTGTGTGTGTATTGGTGCTTGTAATATGAAGGTAAAGTGTGCTCTCAGGTAAACCGAACAGTTGGAACTACATTTTTTCTTGAGTCGGGGTCTCACTGTCTCCCAGGCTGAGTTGCATGGCAAGATCACAGCTCACCGCAGCCTCAACCTCCTGGGCTCAAGTGATCCTCTCCCCTTAGGCTCCCAAGTAGTTGGGACAAAAGGTGTCCCTGTGTCTGGCGAATTTCTTGATTTTGGGTCTTGCTATGTTGTCCAGACTGGTCTCAAACCCCTGGGCTCAAGCAATCCTCATGCTTCAGTCTCCCAAATTGCTGGGATTACAGGTGTGACCCACTGCACCTGGGGGAACTATGTTTAAAGAGACAAAATAAGCTGGAAATCACACTTCTGCAATTCCGTATAAGGAAATTCCACACATTTGTAAGGTGCGGGGGTCCCATGGCACTCTCATCTTTACCATGAATGCCAGGAAATACCCACATGTCTAACAAAAAGCCATATCTACATAGATTATGACATATCTGCTCTAAGGGATTTTGTACATTTGAAATGTTTATTGTGGAGGCTTATTATAACAACCAGAAAAAGGTCTATGCTCAAAAACTGAAAAAGACTTCTTTGCTGGGATGACGACTACATCAAACTTAAATCAACATAATGAAAACAGCCCAGAAAAATGAAAATCAATGTACTGGCCTTAGAAGGACTTTAAAAGGATATTTTTTTCTCAAAATTTTCTTTACTGTGGTTATTTTATTGCTTTTACAACACGAAAGGAGAGAGGTTCTCTGAAATCCAGACAAGTAAGGTAGAATGCGTAGTTTTACTGGGGAGGCTTTGTGTGTCCAGGGTTCATGACCATTTCTTAAGGGCATCCTCAGTCTGGATGTGGCTGGGGGGAAAATCGCAGTTTCCAGGCTTCTCTCTTCCTAGGGCTGCAGCTCAGGTCACCTTCCTTTCTCCTTCTTCTTTTTAACCTTAAACTCGACCTTGTGAATAAGAGCTTGGGCTCTGGAATTAAACTGACGTGAGTTGAACCCCCAACTCTGGACTTGGCTCCAATGTCTCTTCCCTGCTGAGCCTGGCATCTCCTTTGTGGGCATCAGGGAGGCTAAAGCTGGCAGAGGCTGCCATGAACTATCTGGTTCATAAGTGCTACATTCACACCCCAGAAAGTGTGGCCAGGAGACAGAACATGGGGCTGAGTCCTCAGACTGACTGAAGTGGGAGCCCTGGTCTGGGAGTCACAGGCAGTGGAGCTCTGGGTCAGGCTCTGAAGTGCTTTTGTAAAGGATGAACTGTGGGATGACTAGAAAGACTGACTGAGGTCATCAGTGGGAAAAGTCTTTGATACCTGTAAAATGATTATCATCACTACTAATGACACCAGTGGCTCATTGAGGCCCTCCCCCACCCCACTTCCTCCAGATCCACCTGCCAGGTCGCTTAGGACTCTGGGCTTCAGATGAGAAAACTGAGGCTCAATGGATCCCCTCAGGTTCTCAGCCTCCAAGATCCAGGGAGGTCCCTGCTGTGTGCAAGGCCACTGCCTGTGGGTGACCCCTCTCTCCTCTCTCTGTCTCAGGGCACAGCGTGGATCCTGACCTGGCCGGCCTAATGGGGCAACGGGCACCGCGCTCCAGACAGCCTTTCATGGTCACTTTCTTCAGGGCCAGTTCGAGTCCTATCCGCACCCCTCGGGCTGTGAGGCCACTGAGGAGGAGGCAGCTGAAGAAAACCAATGAGCTGCCGCACCCCCACAGACTCCCAGGGATCTTTGGTGAGGTCTGGGGCTGGGCTTTGTCTGAGGTCCCACAGGCTTTCAGCTGGGAGAGACAAGGCAGGAACCAGGTGGTGGCATAGGATCCTCAGGGCCTCAGTACGCTTCAAGCTGATGGTCACTTGCCAGCCACCTTTCCTGACAATGTCTTTGCACTGATGTATCCTGATGACTGGCCACTCCAGAGACCTCTGGCCTAGCTGGCTCCTCCAGGCCTTTCCCAGGAGCCTCCATCAGAATCAAATGCCTCTTACCTGGGCAACGACAGCCCCTCTTAACCCTTGGCTGTACCCTGGGCACTCTGGAAGATCCTCAATTGCTTATGCAAAGGTGTTGCCTCAATGCGCCAAGTCTTTCGAGATCAGGGACAGGCCTGCCTTGACCACATGCCCTTCCTCATAGGGATCTGGCTGGCCTCAGTGTGAGCCACTTGAACTTGTGGAATGGGTATGGCAGGAGAGGGTGGCCTGGAGGCGGGGGGAGCTCCAGAGGAAAGGAGGAGGCACAGGATGGCTAAGGGTCTTGCTGGGCTCTTTATTGGGGCATCAGGAGCCCCCAGGCTGAAATAGAGGGGCATCAGGCTGAGCACAGATTACTCTAGTCATCAGGAGCCATGGAAGTCTCTTGAGCTAGGTCATGGCATAAGCAGAGAGATCATAGGATGGGCTTTATGAATCTAAATGGTTTCCTGCCATTTGTTTATTTGACAAATGTGCCCATCAGGGCATCCCCACCCTGGCGTCCCATGGTAGCTGCACAGAGCAGGAAACACAGAAAACACCTTACACCATCTCTCCCCGCAGATGACATCCATGGCTCCAACGGCCGGCAGGTTTGCCGTCGGCATGAGCTCTACGTCAGCTTCCAGGACCTCGGCTGGCTGGTAATTTCTGACACTTCTCCATCCTTCTTAAATGACATTCTCCAGCCATCTGTAGATCATAAGTGAATCTGCAGGGAGAATATGGAATTATGGGTGACTTTGCTTTTCTTCTGTGTTTTTTCTTCTGTTTTCCAAGTTTTCTAAAGTGAGACTATATTATTGATATAGTGAGAATTTTTTTTTTTTGATAAAAACCAGGAAATGAAGACTGAGTCTTTATCCAACTAAGCTGTCAGTGCTGCAACAGGGAAACTGAGGCCGGGGTGGCCATGCCTCTGTGCATCTGCTGCGACTGCAGCTCCAGGAGGCACAGGTGGGGAGGGCAGGCTGGGAGGAGGATGCAGAGTGTGGATGGGGAGTGAGGGACAGAGTGCTGGCCTTGTCTGCTGAGAGCCCATGGGTGGACCCAGGCCTCTGTGGGAGGCTGCCCTGTAGGGGCCGAGGGTGGTTGGTGGGCCATGAAGTTTAGGAGGGGCAGGGGCAGCTCTGTGCTGTCCCATGACATGTCCCCTGACAGGACTGAGGGGTTCAGGAGGTAGCACGTGGACAAGACTCACCTTCTCCCATGCTCCCAGGACTGGGTCATCGCCCCCGAAGGCTACTCGGCCTATTACTGTGAGGGGGAGTGCTCCTTCCCGCTGGACTCCTGCATGAACGCCACCAACCATGCCATCCTGCAGTCCCTGGTCAGTACTGTCATCCTGTCCAGACCTCTGGTGGGGAAGGGACTGATGAGAGGGGGCTGGTCCAACCAGGAGGGCATGAGGGTACCTGTTCCGTGTCTCAGGGAGGCTTCTCTGCACAGAGTCAGTAATGCCATGACATTCCCACAGCTCTACAGAAACGAGTCCCTCCTATGGCCACACTGGATGCAGACTCACACACTCCTAAACATGAATACGCCCCACACATACACAAAATAGTCATGTACACGGCCATGTTCTATGCACTGATGCGCTCATGTGGGACACCTATGCCCATGTGTGTGGATGTCCAGCAACACAGCACACACAGAGACACGCAGCCCTGTGTGGGGACCTGTGTGACCTTCACGCACACATGCACCTGAGTACTGGCATGTCTGGGCGCCCATGATACATCTGCACACGGTGTGGGCGACATGTGTGTGCATTCCTCCACCTCTGCCATGCTGCAGGCAGGAGAGTCTGGGTTTGGTTCGTACCCTTTGACTTGCCCCTGGTTTCTTTCTTGGCTGTTTGTTTTCTCCAGATCATATGGATTTGATGCCTCGGTGTCTGGGGCAACTTTAAATGATGCCAAAGTTTCCTATGGGAACATTGCTGCTGCTGCTTATTGCTGAGTGTTTTGTATGTTTGTTGATTCTGGTGTTGAGACCTCCTTCTAGAACTTTTTTTTTTTTTTGAGTTGGAGTGTCACTCCGTCGTCCAGACTGGAGTGCAGTGGCCGCTCCCAGCCACCGCAGCCTCGACCTGCTGGGCTCCAGCAATCCTTCTGTCTCAGCCTTCCAAGTAGCTGGAACTACAGGTGCGCGCCACCACGCCTGGCTAATTTTTTATTTATTGTAGAGATGAGGCCTCGCCAAGTTGCCCAGGCGGGTCTCGAACCCGCGGGCTCAGGCAATCCACTCACCTCAGCCTCCCAAAGTGCAGGATTACAGGCTGCGTCACCGAGCCCGGCTTTCTAGAATTTTTAACCTAGAATCCTCATTCCTGGTGCCCCTCGGCCATGTGTTCTTCTACTAAGAGGTTGTGTACAGGTGACGCCTTGGCGTGGGATGAAAGGGACAGATGAAAGGGCTCTGAGCCTCGATTACACTTCCCCTCTCAGCGGTCACCTGGCGTTTGCTGGACGCCTGGAGCTGCCTTCCTTGGGAACACTCAGGGGTGATGGCAGGATGTGTGGGGTGGCCCAGCCCAGCCACCCTTTATGCGTGTGGGTCTCAGGGCCGCAGGGGAGGGAGGTGCACCCAGGTGATTGCACTGCGCCCCCCAGGACTGTCCCTTCTGTCCCTGCCCCAGCCTCAGCCCAGGTCCTCAGCGGCTCAACTAAACAGTCAGGACAGGCGCCCTCTAGGGGAGGCTGTGGGTGATCACGGAAGGAAACCCACCCTCAAGAGATGTGTCCTGTGAGGAAGACAGAGGGCCCCCAATGGAGGGAGACTGGGTAGGGCTCTCTGCACAAGGAAGGGCCATGTCAGGAGCTGGAGGGAGAATGTTCCGGGGAGAAGGAGCAAGTGCAAGGCCCGGAGACAGGAGCAAGCTTGGTGGTTCAGGGCCCGCAGCGGGGGTGGGGTGATGGGTGCAGTGAGGAAAGGGATGTTGGAGGAAGGTCATGCTGAAGGTGGGCAGGGTCCGCTCCCCTAGGGCCTGGGAGCCCCTAGAGAGGAGGGTGGGTTTTATTCCAAGTAAACCAAGAAGCTGTTGGAGCGTTTTGGCAAAGCACTCTCCCGATTCGCGTCACCCTCCAGAGGTACCTCTCTGGCTGCAGGGGTAGAGGGTGGAGGAGGCAGGAGAAGAGTGAGGGCTGAGAAGTGATGGCAGCTGGGACCAGGCAGCCAGGAAGGTGGTCCAGGCAGGTAGTGGTGGAGGTTGAGCCTGTGGCCCATTCCGGGGAGTAATGAGGGGAGAAGTCAATCTGATGAGGGGATTGAGTTGGGGGCCGGATGTTGTCAGGGTCGGGGTAAATCAGTAGTTCTGCTCGAGGCCCTGTTAGTCTCCGAGTGGAGAAGGCAGGTGGGCAGCAGGATCTGCAGTGAGCCGTTCAGGAAGAGGCCCAGCTGATGCTGAAAAGCTGAGAGACGTGGGCATTGGAGGGTCTCAAATGGTGGGGAATAGACAAAGTCTCTGGGGAGAAGGAGCTGGTATGCAGGAGAGGTGGCTGAGGCCTAGGCTCCTGGAGGCCACAGGGAGCCTGGGAAGGGCGGCTGCATGGTGGGAGGGGAGCCTCCTGGGGTCCTGAGAGGCAAGAGAAGAAAGTAGGGCCCTCTAGTTTCCCTCTTTGTGGCCACTGCCCACACAGCAGCCCACAGGATCTTACTAAAGCTCATAACTGACCACATCATTCTTGTCTGTGAGACTTTTGGTCTTTCCTTCCCTTATCCACAGGAGGGAATCTGAGCCCTGGGCCTAGGACGGGGGCCCCTCATTCACCATGCTGCCTACCTACCCAGTACCCCTGCCACATGTTCTTCCCCGAACACAACTGATTACTAAAACTCTTGCTCCCAGGACACTGAGGGCCTGTCTTTAGGGCTGTGTTATTCCTGTGTCCTGGAGATGGATTGGGCCAGAAACAGGACAGCTGGGGCCGGGATGGGGGGGTTCCTTGGAGAAGATCTTCAGCTCATGCCCCGGCCTATGCCCCCTTTCTGGCTAGGTGCACTTGATGAAGCCAGACGCAGTCCCCAAGGCATGCTGTGCACCCACCAAGCTAAGCGCCACCTCTGTGCTCTACTATGACAGCAGCAACAACGTCATCCTGCGCAAGCACCGCAACATGGTGGTCAAGGCCTGTGGCTGCCACTGAGGCCCTGCTGGCCAGGCCCTGCTGCAGCCATCTCTTCTCATGCGGGTCAGGACCCCCAGGTCACTTCTGACCACTCTCTAGGGGAAGAAGTCCTCAAACCCAGCCAGACCCTGCCAAGGTTGGCAAGGGGGGCCCTCAAAATCATGGCCTTGCCCCTTTCTACTTCCTGCCAGGACTTGGTCCTCTCCAGGCTCCTGTGCTCCCCCTCCCCTGCCTGATGTTTGTGTGACTGTCCGCCTCTAGCCCCGGAGGTCTGAGGCGTCAAGTAGTGTCTACACAGTCTCTCCCTGGAGGTACATACTGGGAGGGCAAAAAAGTCCTGTCTGAGGTCCTATCCATGCCTGTTACTGGCCCAGGCTGTGGGTGGATGTGGGATGGCCTGAGAGGCACCTGGAGTCCACTATAGGCCACCACGTGCCTGCCCCTCCCAGGTGCAAGGCTGGGTATTATTGGAGATGTTAAAATAGGACTTCCCCTCAGTGTTATGTATTAATGGATCTGAATTTCTGATCCACACAGGTAGGCGTGTGGGGTCAACTCAAGGAACAACTGAATGAACATGATTTAGGGCTAAAGACAATGATGTTTATCTTCCTTGTCTTCCTCCCTTGTGGCTACCTCTGCTACTTGGTAAAGATATACAGTGCATGGACACTTCGGAGAAACAGAAAAATCTTGGGGACTTCCAATTGACCCATCTATCTGCCAGTTTCTGATCATTGGAACTCAGCTCTGTGGAAAGATTTTCATTTTTCTGAGCAAGTGTGGTGGTGGCATTGGGTGGCCCAAGATGACAAAGAACAGCACAGAGGTCATCATTTTCCTTTCCCTTCTGTATTTCAGATAGCAATAATCAGTCTTGGTACTTTTTCTTTTAAATCTGGACAGAATTTTCAAATGATCAGCACAGGACTCTGGGCAGCCACTGCCAACAGATTGAAGTTGGCATATGAAGTGAAAACTGTTTGCTATCTTCTGCCATGTTAAGGAGCCATCCAACCCTCCTAGAGCAAGGCATCAGCAACACTAGACAGCTTGTGGCTAGGCCTGGCAGCACCTGCTTGTGTCTAGGGCTTGTTAAAAACAGGCTGGTCACCAAAGTCTGTGTCACCTCGGGGTACCCAGCAGCCCTGTCCTGTGTCTTGGGCCTGTGAGTCAAAGAAAAGGCCCCTGTCCCAGGTTGTGGCAGGCAGTAATTAGGCTGAGTTGGGTGGGGTGGTTTGTCTCAGCCTCTGCTGTTCCCGGAAACCACTGTCCTCCTTGGAGCAGCTGCTGGGAGTTGGAGTGTTTATTTGATTTCTGACTTGCTAAGCCTGTAATTTACCTGTTGGAACAGACAGAGTTCAGATGGCCAAACTGTGTCATTAAAAGCAGATCTTGGGCCCACCCCCGCCCACAGGCACGGCCCAGGGGGTGGTTCCGCCTCACCGTGTGTCCAAGGATGATCCTCTCTGAAGGTCACACGCAGCACCCCAGGGATGGCCCTCGGCGAAGGCAGGTTTGACAGCAGGGCAGAGGTTGGGGCCATGCTTTAGGACAGCAGTCCCTCCATCTGGACCAGGGAGGGCCCAGGGTGTGAGCACAGAGGAAGAGGGCCTCCCATGTACACAGAGGGCGGGCCCAGGCTATGTGGGAGGTGGTGGTTCCGTCAGCATAGGGATCTCAGTTCTGGCCTCGATGTGACTTGACTTGCAGGTAGCTTCCTTATCTGGGACCCAGTTTTCCATCTGTAACATGAAGGAATTTGATCTCTAAGGGCCTTCAGCCAGGAAACCTATCAACATCTCACACTGAGCCCAGGTACAACCTCATAACCCTAACTGTAGAGCTCAGGTGGCTGTCATGAAGCAGAGTTGGCACATTACACAGAGACTATTCACCATTCTAGCACTTGCCCAACAATTCTTCTCAACATTAAGGATTGTCTTTTAGGCAACTGTAAATGTTAAATTAGCCAGTTATTTTGGCAACTAGTTTTTTACTTCACCTGGTATTTTCAGTGTCCAGCCAATGATCTGGCATAGTTAGGGGTACACCAGGAATGTCTATCCAGTTACCAGAAGGCTTGTAGATTAATAGAATACACCTTACCCATCAATCAAGCTGTGCATTGCAGGAACCAACTGGAGCACAATCCCCCTGGTTCATGCAGAACAAATGAAAAATAGGCTTCACCTACCTACCTGGCCATCAGACTTCCAGCCATCCGGATGGTCATCAAATGAAATCTCATAGAAGAATCCCTTTAGCAGTGAAACAATTGTGATACAGAGCCTATGCATTTTATTCCATGACTTATCTGTTTGCTGAGCCCAGCGTGGCAGCTGCAGTGGGTGGCCCAGGCAGGCAGCAAGATACCACCATTTCCTCTTTTCCTTGCTTAGGGGATGGCATGTTTATCTGGTTACACCAGACTAGAAGGATGAATAAGCGTGGTCAGTTGAGATCCACTGACAGCGACGAGAAACCAGTGACAGGAAGGGATGACACATACAAAAATAGGTGAAGGAGAAATGTCTAGTTTTGGTACTTGCAGTGCAATACTGGCCTTTAGCCCAAGTCAGCAGAGGATGCATTCAATGTCTTCTAACTAAGGTAGGGAAGTAACATGTTCAGGAAAAATTCCAAAGAAATCGGAAGAGAGACATTGTAGCAAAAGTTCAGATTTTTGGAGCCAAATAGATTTGAATCCTGGTTCTTCCTTTGCAGAGGTTATTGGTTCTTTCCTCCCAAAGCTATTACAAAGATTAGATGTGCATACATTTGGGACATCTAACATATCAATGCTTAACAACTGGTACTTGTTGGTATTATTACAAATGAGTTTGCTTATTTTAAGCCACATCGAAGCTGACCATGAAAACAAAACCGGGAGTGGTGGCTCATGCCTGTAATCCCAGCACTTAGGGAGGCTAAGGTGAGAGGATTGTCTGAGCCCGGGGTTCGAGACCAACCTGGGCAACCTGGCAAGACCTCATCTCTACAATAAATAAAAAAATTAGCTGGGTATGGTGGTGTATGCCTGTAGTCCCAGCTACTTGAAAGTCTGAAGTGGAATGCCTGAGCTCAGCTGGTCGAGGCTGCAATGGTCTTGAGCTTGCCATTGCACTCCAGCCTGGGCGACAGAGTGAGACTTCAACTCAGAAAAACAAAACAAAAACAAAATGCGTTCTGCAGAGGTTGTGTATTTATTTCAGTGCTGTGCTTTTTCCTAAAAAGCCTCCACAGGGCATTCCTTGGAGGACAAGACTGTATTCTTGCTGCCCTTAAAGGCCTAGGAAGTGTCTCACTGTGGCAGTGGCTGAGGCTGTGAAACTTTGCTCATGTGTTCCCAGAGACTCCAGGATCCCCCAACTGCAGAGAGGGCTGCACTCACCAGGTGCAGTGTGTGGCACTTTGAATGGGGGGACTGCCCGTTCTGGGTTCTGCTACTTACAGGAAGGCCTTAAGCAAGCACTTGACTCTCTATTTGAAAAATGTATTTCATTTCTTAAAAACACGCAGTTTTGGAGGAAAGTGGGATGTACAAAAAATAAAATGCAACTCCAACCACCATAGTACTACAACTCAGATTAATAACAACACATTATCAATATTTTAGTGAACTTATTATAGGCTTTTTAAAGCTATACAAATACCTATGTTTACATATTAAATTTTTACAAAATTGGGGCCACACTGTACTACATAATTGCTTTGTGATGTGCTTTTTCCACTTTAGTTTTCCGTCACCTGAACTCTACAAGGCTCCCATGATTCTTTTCTCGGTGAGGCTGCCATCATTGTGACATGCCAGCAGCGTCTGGAGGTGGCTGTTACACTGTTAAACTCCAGCAGTCACAGCAATGATCCTGGGACTACCACCCCAGTCTCTCTGCATTTGTGCAGCTGATATTGGGCCAGCACATGGGCAGGGCCCAACTCTGAATGAATTAGGCAGGAAATGAGTCACCAAAATGGAGCCCTGTGTCCTCAGTCCTGGTGCTGGAGCAATGGGAACATGCAACAAGGATGCCACCTGTGACAGGAGCCAAGCAGTCCCAGGGAAGGCAGCTCTGCCCTTCTGGTTGCAGCAAAAGACCCACACACAGCCCCTGGGTCTACCTCCCAGATAGGCCAGAGTACTCTCAAGGCAACAGGGGCTGGGGCTGCACTGTGAGTAGCTGAAGCAGGTGGCCAGGCTGCTAGGCATGCCATTCCCCAGGCTCTGGGACCCCCTCCTTTCCTGCTTCTCCACAGGATCCAAGCCAATGACTGGGACCATGGCTGTATCTATTCCCTAAGACCTTGGCTCCCACTGCCCTATATTGAGGCTAGAGCCCAGCAAACCTCCTGGGACTCCTTTACTACTACTGAGGAGACAGGCCAGGGTTTTCAGTCCCAACCAGCTCTGCCACACCATTCTGGGTGACCTTTGGGAGTCATGTCACCTGAGCCTCAGTTTACCTGTACAGGGTTCCAGTGTAGATTCAATGAGATAACATCTATGGACATCCAGGTAGAGCACTGGAAGAGGTCGGCACCCAATGGCTCCAAATCTGCTGAGCTTTCAGAACTGCCCACTGGCCTCCACCTCCCCAGGCTATCAGGGAGGAGCAGAAAGTAACAAGGTTATTGTCACAGGAAGCTCCCTCTTGTGTGAATCTGTTATGCTCTATACATAGCCTCTCTTGGTTCTTGTATGAGCCCTGAAATCAGTGTTATCCTCCCCAGCTTCACAAATGCCTGCCTTAACGCATGTGACTGATCTCTGATGGCCATAATTTATACTCAGAAGGGGTGGGGAACTCTGTGCTTTGAGGGTGTCTTTTGGAAGCTCCATGTGGGTTAGGGGGAACTATGTGATACATCCTAGCCACATGGGAGTCAGAAACTCAGCCAACTGCAACAGAGGAAGCTCAGAAAGTCCACTTGGCACATGGGAGCCAGAGATAGGGCCAGAAAGCCACTATCCCTTAGCAGGAGCTGTCCAGGGATCACCAGGCCTCTCCTGCCTCCTGGCTTGTCCAGGTCTCAAGATGAAAAAGGCTAGGCATGATGGCTCACACCTGTAATCCCAACACTTTGGGGGGCTGAGGAGGGAAGACTGCTTGAGCCCAGGAGTTCAAGAAAACATAGCAAGACCTCATCTCTATAAAAAAAAAAAATCAAAAGATTAGCTGATGTGGCGGTACATGCCTGTGGTCCCAGCTACTGAGGTGGAGGATCCCTTAAGCCCAGAAGATTGAGGCTGTGAACCGTGTGTATGCCAGTGCCCTCCAGTCTGGGTGACAGTATGAGACCCTGACTCAAAAAACAGAAAGGAAAAAAAAAAGACGAAAAGCCCAGCCCAGTGGATTCTGAATGGTCTGAGTAACCCAACCCAAATGGGTTTGGGTGTCTCACAACTACAGGACTCAGAGCCTTCATTAGACGAGGGATTCTTTAAAGTCACCTGGCTGACCAGCAGCTGGAGGGGAAGTGGAGAGAAGCCCAACTCCAGTTCCAAGCAGTGCTGCACACTGTGAGCTCAGCAGGGGTAGAACCATTTGTTCTCTTCAGTGCTCAGCAAACTTGTTCTGTGAAGGCTTGGACAGTAAATATTCTAGGCTTTGGGACCGTGATGGTTGTGTCAACTTGGCTAGGCCATGGTACCCAGTTTTGGTCAAACACTGGTCTAGATGTTGTCACAAAGGTATTTTTTAGGTGGATTAATATTTAAGTCAGTAGCATGAGTAAAGCAGATTACCCTTCATAGTGTGGGTGGGCCTCACCCAATCATTTAAAAGCCTTAAGAGAAAAAAAGACTGAGGTCAACACAGGAAGAAATTCTGCTTTCAGACTGTCTTGGGACTTGAACTGCAACATCAATGTCTTCCTGGGTCTCCAGCCTGCTGCTCAGATTTCAGATTTGCCAGCTCACAAATGTATGAGCCAATTCCTTATAATAAACCTCTCTCTCTTTCTAAACATCCTGTTGGTTCTGTTTCTCTATAGAGTCTGTTGCCAAGTACTCAACTCTGCCGCTGTAGTAAGAAACCAGCCATAGACAATATGTAAACAAATGGGTGTGGCTGTGTTCCAATAAAACTTTATTCACGAAAGCAGGGACTGGGCTGGACTAGGCCCAAGTGGTTCGTTAACCCCATCTTCTGACAAATAAGCACAGTACCGGGCACAGAGAAGACACTGAGTTATAACAGTTTAAAAAAATCTGTAGAATGAAAGTGAACAAATAAATGAATCACTGAGACTCATCAGTAAGTACGCTTGCTGGCTATAAGACTAGTGGCTGACTTTGGGAGAAGAGGCAGCAGAAGACAGGAACTTTTCCATTATCTTTGATTTCCATTGTCCTGACATGGTCTGATGAGGCTATCTGGTATGAAGATATATTACCTGGCATCTAAAGGGTTCTGCCCAAGGGAGGAAACAAAAGCTGAGGGGAAGATGCTATGCTCTACCCACTCGCCAGCCTGCCCCAGGAGGACAGCTTAGCCCCAGAGGCTATTTCTGACAACTCCCAGGAACTAGCTGGAGCCTGCAGTACAAGAACTAGGATTTATTTTAGAAAAGAAAATGTCTAGTAGCCACAATGGTGGACCCAGGACAGACACAGCAGCAAATGCCAGGAAAAGTCAGTGGCCACGCACAGTCTGTCCATGGTGGAGTGGGGTGGGTGGAACCTGTGCCGGCTCCTGGGCCCACAGCCATGTTGGGGAATGGGCCAGGCTGGGCCTGCAGAAGAGCTGCTCCAAGCTGACTCCGAGGAAGGTCTCATGCTTGCTCCAAACAGGATACCCTCAGTGCTGCTTCCCCTGAGGCTGGGGTTCCTTCCAGGATGCGCAGGGGCAAGAGTGGAGAAGGGGGAGCAGAGAAAGCACTGTCTCACACATACTCCCCACAGTCAGCAATGATCACCTTCTGCTTTGGCTTCCCATCCTTGCTGCCTTGGGCCTTTGTGGGCAAAACAGAAGAGAGGTCAGGGGAGTGAGAGGGAGATGAAGAGCAGTTTAGGGACACCCACCCCTGCCTGCCCACTCCCATCCTGGATCCTGGGCGGACGCAGCCCCTCCTCCTGGAAGCAATCCCTGGCCTGTCTCTCCTAGGTTGCAGAGCCCCTCTTCAGCCCTCCCACAGGGTTGTGTATCAAGAGCAGGGGCAAGGAAGGCCATCCCGGACACATACCTCAATCTGCCGCAAGACATCCAGGCCTTCGGTGACCTCTCCGAACACCACGTGCTTGCCATCCAGCCAATCTGTCTTGTCACATGTCAGGAAGAACTGGGAGCCATTGGTGTTGGGGCCGGAGTTGGCCATGGAAAGCAGGCCTAGGGGAGAGAATGACCATGTCAGCTCCCCCAATCCTGGCTCCTAGCCCTTAAGCCAGGCAGGCTCAGACTCTGGGCCCATAGAGCACAAGGTGTGGCCTTCTTGCCTTACAGTCAATCAATAGCTATGAAGTGGGGTGAACAAGGCTGTTTCAATCATTTTATCCTGGTTTGTTGTTTTATTCATTCATTTGACAAGTACTTATTAAGTGTCTACTTTGTAACCAGGTCCCTGTTAAACCCTGGGAACACTGGTGAGCAGAACATAGCAGAACACATATATGAACATAATCCTAGCCTAGTCTTGATGGAGCTTACAGTCAGTGGAAATAGTCATTCAAAATGTCGGATATGACACAGTGAGGCCCAATGACATGAGGATTTGTGCAGAAAATGGAAGTATGAGCATTTGTGCAGTCATGTAAGAGAGTGTTTAGGTGTATGTGTACACACATGCATGAAGCTGGGCCAGGAGATGACTTGAGTACAGGAGAGGAGTCAAGGATGACTAGTAAGTTTCTGACCAAGCAACAAAATTCATGGTGGTATCATCTACTGAAACAGGGAAGAAGAGGATCAAGAGTTTGGGAGAGAAGGCCAAGAACTGTTTGGACATGTGAAGTTTGAGACGCTTGTGGGATATCCAGTGAAGGCGACAGGTAGGCATTGGACAGGAGTCTGGAACTCAGGGAGCCATAAGCATGGAGACATCAATGTAGACAAGCTCAACTAAGAGAGACAGCTGAAAGCCCTGGGACTGGATGTGATTGCTTAGGGTAGTGGTTCTCAATGGGGTTGATCCTATCCTCTAGCAGTCCTTTGGAAATTTGAATGTGTCTTTGTCAGAAATATTATGGGGTGCTACTGGCATTTAGCAGGTGGGGGCCTAGAATACTAGATGTTTTGCAATGTCCTGCACAATGAAGAATTGTCCCATAACCTCTTGGACTTTCAAATGTCCTGCCAGATACTGGAGTAGGTGAAAAATGTGTTTACAATTACCTACACCTAAAACCTAATTGTATTATATATATAAGTTCAACATTTTGGAGGTTTTTTTTAAAAAATGAAATCTTTTAGGAATACAACTGCTGTGTAAATCAACAGAATATCATTCTTTAATCTGGTACCTAACCAACTTTATCTATCATTTCACAAAATCATGTCACCAACAGCAGTACTGCTTGTGGCATCCAAGTTGCTGGTCAACACACCCGTCTGTATGTCCAGCTGCTGCGTCTCAGTACAGGTGCTCACATCTGAATAATTCACTGTCTTCTGACATAGTTGTGCTTGGACATTTACATCCAGCAACATACATTCTTTCATTACAACTTACTGTCCTTTGATGTTCTTTGCTATTAGTTGTAGGATAGTACTGATTTTTAAAATACTTATGTGTTACATGAGATAGGTCACTTATACATTTCAGGTCAGCATAGTAAAGAGGGGTGCCATAAACTATCAGTCAGAAAAAGGGGGTACTGGGTACCAGATTTCTGTGGAGAACAAGACTGAGCTCTGAGACACTTCAATGTTGACAGGTCAGGAAAAGGAAGAGATGGCAAATCAGCCAATTAGGTAAAAGGAGACTAGAGGAGGCAGGAGTCCTGCCAGCCAAGTGAAGAGAGATCCAAGAAGTATGGGGTTAGCACAGGTTAAGTCTCTGAAAACCCAAAATGCTCCAAAATCTGAAACATTTTGAGAACCAACAAGACGCTCAAAGGAAATTCTTATTGAAGAATTTCGGGTTAGGGATGCTCAACCAGTAAGTATAATGCAAACATTCTAAAAACCAAAAAATCCAAAATCTGAAACACTACTGGTCCTAAGCATTTTGGGCTAGGGATCTAACCTGTATATGAAATGCTGCTGAGAAGTGGGATAAGAAAAAGAATGAGAACAGACATCTGGCAAGATGTGGGCATCATTAGTGAGAGTGGTTTCAATGGTGAGGTAGGACTAGAAGTCTGGCTAGAAAGGCTTGGAGAGAATGAAGGCAGCAAGTCTACAGCATTTTTTCAAGAAGTTTTTACTAAAAAAAGGACCAGAGGCATGGGTGATAGCTGAGGAAGAACAAGAGTCCAAGGATGAACCTTTTTTTTTTTTTTGAGATTGATACCACATGCTTTTAAGCTGATGGACTCATCTAGCAAAACAGGGAAAATGGATTATACAAGGCAGAGGGAGACAAATGCAGAAATCAAGCTACTAGGTGAAGGAGAGGAATGGGATCAGTCCACATGCGGAAGGTCTGGCCTCAGGGGAGACAGCTCGTCCCCTGTAAATCAGAGCGTGCATGTGTAGAGAGATACAGAAGGTGAAGCATCAAATGGGTGATAGACTTCAGGAGTGAAGACAGGCCCACGGAATCATCATCCGTAACTGGGACTGAGCATCAACTAGAGAAAACTCATCAGGTTGCCGAGGGCCCCCTTAAGAATTGTAGCCACAAATTACAAGTGGGACCATTTGGTACACATCTACACTTTTCTCTAGCCACTGGGATACCAGCCACTGAGATTTTACTAGGTAAGATTGACAGGGCATAGTGAGGAAAAGTGGGGTTTTACTAGGTAAGATTGACAGGGCATAGTGAGGACAATGAAAGAGTTCACAATGGCAGACCACAGAATCCAAGTTAGGCTAATAAGGAGTGTGGCCACGGGGAAGGGATGGAACGTACATGAATGTGAGCAAGCTAACTCCACCCTAGCAGCTGGGTCTCCTCCAGACTCCCTGACCTGACCCTCAGCCAGAACCACAGCCCATTCTTCCATGCCCCAGCCCAGCCTCACATGTCACCCACACTGCTTGGCTCCTACCTGGTCCTGTGTGTTTGAGGATGAAATTTTCATCATCAAACTTCTTCCCATAGATGGACTTGCCCCCAGTGCCGTTGTGGTTTGTGAAATCACCACCCTGGCACATGAATTGGGGGATGATGCGGTGGAAGCTGCTTCCCTTGAAGCCGAAGCCTTTTTCATGGGTGCACAGGCAGCGGAAATTTTCTAGAGAAAGGAAAATGTGCTCAGGTTAAAAACCAAAACAACAACTACAAAAAACAAAACCTCTGAAAAACTGTGTTTTATTTGTTTAATGCTCATATTTTCATTTCAAATTAAGAAGTACTTATTATAAACCTCCATGATATTGACCTCTTAATGGACTATAGGAGAATTCTGATTTAAGGAGGATTGAATACATACATTCTTTCTGCTTTGTTTCTTCCCCAAACCACCCTAAATGGGTAGTAAAGTGGTTTTTTTTTGGAGTTGGAGTCTCACTCTGTTGCCCAGGCTGGAGTGCAGTGGCATGCTCACAGCCACCGCAGCCTCAGCCTGCTGGGCTCACGTAATCCTTTTGTCTCAGCCTTCCAAGTAGCTGGAACTACATGAATGCACCACCATGCCTGGCTAATTTTTTGATTTATTATAGAGATGGGGTCTTGCCAAGTTATCCAGGCTGTAAAGTGATTTTTAAAAGAAAACTCAGTCCAGGTACAGTGGCTCATGACTTCAATCCTAGCACTTTGGTAGGACAAGGTGGGCAGACTGCTTTGAGCTCAGGAGTTCGAGACCAGCCAGGGCAACACAGTGAAACCTCGTCTCTACAAAAAAATTAGCCAGGCATGGTGGTAGGCATCTATAGACTTAGCTCCTTGGGATGCTGAGGTGGAAGGATTGCCTGAGTCCAGGAGGTCCAGCCTGGGTAACAGAGTAAGACTCCGACTCAAAAGAAATAAATAAAGTAAAATAAAATAAAATAAGACCCAAAGGATTTTAGAAGAAAATATGGGGCAAATCTTCATGACTTTGGATTTGGCAGTGGTTTCTTAAATATGACACCAAAAACATAAGTAACAAAAGAAAATGTAGATATATTAGATTTAATCAACATTTAACTTATGTGCATCAAAGGACCCTATTGACAGTGAAAGGCAACCCACAGAATGGGAGAAAACATTTTCAACTCAAATCTGACAAGAGTTTAGTATCCAGACCATATAACTCCTATAATTCAACAACAAAAAGACAAGAAATTCAGTTAATAAATAGGCTAAATAGTTGAACAGACATTTCTTCAATGAAGATATACAAGTAGCCAACAAGCACATGAAAAGATGCTCAACTTTAGTCGTTAGGGAAATGCAAATCCAAACCACTGTGAGGTACCATTCACACCTACTCCTATGGAATTGCTGGTGGAAATGTAAAATGGTCCAGCCAGTACGGAAAACAGTTTGACAGTTCCTCGAAAAATTGAAACACAGAATTACCATATGATCCAGCACTTCCACTACTCGATGTATAATCAAAGGAATTGAAAACAGGGCTTCAAATACATACTTATATGTGAATGTCCATAACAGCATTCTGTGGAGGGAGAGCTACAAGGTGAAAGCAATGTTCAAGTGTCCATTGAAAAATGAATGGATAAACAAAATATCATATAAACACACAATGGAAAGTTATTCAGTCATAAAAAGGAATAAAGCACTGACACAAGGTACAGCATGGATGAACCTTGAAAACATTATGCTGGAATCATCTCGGAGACAGCCGCGTGTATTTGCTTCTTCCCTTTTTGCCCTGTGACATGCAGGTCTGGGGAGTCCGTAGGGAGGACACTGGGACACCCAGAAGCCAGGAGATGGACTTGCTGTCTCTAAACCAGACCTTATTACGTGTCTGGAGCAAAGAAAAGAGCCCTGGGATGTAAAGAGACATGGCACATTAGCCAAATTTCTAGCTGTGACTTCTCATTACACTGAAGGCCTTTTGTCAGAGAAGAGCATAGAAGACTCACTTGCAAAGGTGCCAATGGGAAAATATGGACACGGACTCCAAGATTCTGAACAGTCTGAAGGGCTGTGTCATCTCTGCCTAACATGGGTGAGGAAGACCTGCAAGAAGCAAACACTGGAAGACAAAGTCTCTCCACATGTGTAAGCTTCAGTCTCCAGTGAGAAACAGCAAGGTCACTACTTCTCTTCCACCACTGTTGCTTGATTTTATAGTGCATTTACATATATGTCTTATTCTACTTTTAAACTTTGTATTCCCTTGATTTCTCAATCTTTTAAACAAGTCACTATCACACTGCTTTACTTTCCTACTCTTATTATGTATAATATCATTCTATTTTTCAGATTTTTATGGATTTCCAATTTAAATGTTCTTTTGTGCAAAAAAGTTTTTTTTTTTTTCTCCAGAACAAAAATAGCTGGTGTCATTATCAGGCTCAATTGATAAACTGATTAGAGGATATCAACTTAGTGATACCATTTAAACTTTCTTCCCAAAACGTATTTGTATTACTTTTAATTTCTACTGTTTTTCATGTGTTTCAGAAATATTATATACTACTCCCTTATCCGTTGATTTATAAATGTATACTTCTTTTCTAAAAGTGTCACAATACCATTTTAATCTGTAACATGATATGACTTTCTCATTGATTCTGTTAATGTGACTAATTGTATTGATGGATTCCCAAATGCTGAATCTCCTATTCTTTCCTGACATAAAGGAAGATTGATCATGATGTAATGTTGCAACGTGCTGACACAATGTTTCTAATAATTTTTACATTTCTACTCAAATGTGATTTTTCTGCAAAGAACGGATATGAAATACTTAGTATGGAATAGAAATTATGTGTTGACATTGTCCTCATCCTGGGAAACCAGGTTTTCTATTCTCTTCTATTTTTTTTTCTTTTCATTACTTTTATTTTATTTTATTTTATTTATTTTTGAATTGGAGTCTCACTCTGTCACCCAGACTGGAGTGCAGTGGCCGCTTCCGGCCACCGCAGCCTCGCCTGCTTGGGCTCCGATGATCCTTCCGCCTCAGCCTTCCAAGTAGCTGGAATTAGCGCGCTACCATGCCCAGCTAATTTTTTGATTTATTGTAGAGATGAGGTCTCGCTGCCCAGGCGGGTCTCGAACCCGTGGGCTCAGGCAATCCACTCACCTCAGCCTCCCAAAGGTGCGGGATTG
>NW_007233944.1:209452-219510 GCF_000164805.1 Carlito syrichta | reverse complement strand
CCCGGGCTCGGTGGCTCAGCTTGTAATCCCGCGCCTTGGGAGGCTGAGGTGAGTGGACTGCCTGAGCCTGTGGGTTCGAGACCCGCCTGGGCAACTTGGTGAGACCTCATCTCTACAATAAATCAAAAATTAGCCGGGCGTGGTAGTGTGCACCATTAATTCCAGCTACTTGGAAGGCTCAGGTGGAAGGATCACTGGAGCCCAGCAGGTCGAGGCTGCAGTGGCCGGGAGCAGCCACTGCACTCCAGTCTGGGTGACAGAGTGAGATTCCAACTCAAAAAAAAAAAAAAAAATTAGCCGGGTGTGGTATTGCACGCCTGTAGCTCTGGCTACTTGGAAGGCTGAGGTGGAGGAATTGCCGAAGCCCAGCAGTTCGAGGCTGTGGTGGCCGGGAGCAGCCACTATACTCCAGTCTGGGTGACAGAGTGAGACTCCAACTCAAAAAATAAATAAATAAATACAATAAAATGTATGGAACAATTTAGGGTGTATGTAAAGTTTGGGTACCTTTGTTGATATTATATCCTCCCACTCCCATGGTTGTGTCCCAATATTGTCAGTCACTTTCTTATAGTATTCTGAATAATGTTCAGGGTCAACTTATGAGTGAGTACACATAGTACTCAGATCTTTGTTATGTGATACATCACTGAGAATTTATTATTTTTTTATGGAATCCTTTTCACCCAAGTGGTCACCACAGCCTCGACCTGCTGGGCTCAGGTGGTCCTTCCATCTCAGCCTAGCAGGTAGCTGGAACTACAGGGGCGTGGCACCAAGCCTGGCTAATTTTATTTTTTAATTTATTGTGGAGAGAAGTTCTTGTCAACTTGCCCAGGGTGGTTTCAACCCCTGGCCTCAGGCAGTCTTCTCATTTCCACCTGCCAAGGTGTTGGTATTACAATCGAGAGCCACCATCCCTGGCTCAATCACTTATATTATAGACTCGAAATCCATCCAAGGTCCTGCGAAGTGAATAGTCTTCGTTTCTTGGTTTTCTTTTTTATTATTATTCAGAGTCTTACTCTGTCACCCAGGCTAGGGTACAGTGGCACTCTCGTAGTCGCCGCAGCCCTGACCTGCTGGTCTCAGGTGATTCTTCCACCTCAGACTTCCAAGTAGCTAAAACTACAGGCACGTGCAACTATGCCTGGCTAATTTTGGTTTTATTATAGAGATGAGTTCTTAGCAAGTTACCCAGGTTGATCTCGAATTTGTGAGCTCCCAAAAAGCTGGGATTATAGTCATAAGCCACTGCATCCAGCTTAGTGGGCCATTTTTACCAACCCTAGGAAGTATTACTTGCTCCATAAGTTTTTTATTTTTCATCAGCACATGCACTGTATTGACTGCATTTGTAGAAAATGATGTGAGAGAGTGGGCTTAGTGTCTCAGCCAGTATCCCAGCACTTTGGGAGGCCAAGGCAAGTGGATTGCTTGTGGGTTTGAGAACAGCCCAAGCAATTTGGCGAGACCTCAAAAAATTAGTCACATGTGTTAGCGCACCTCTAGTTCCAGCTACTTGGAAGGCTGAGTTGGAAGGATTGCCTGAGCCCAGCAGGTCAGGGCTGTGGTGACCATGAGAGTGCCACTGCACTCCAGTCTGGGTAACAGAGTGAGACTCTGACTCAAAAAATAAATCAAAATGGTGTCAGTACCCCACAAGAAATTATAGAAAAAAAAGAAAACGGAAGGATCTCATTTTTACTTGTCAGATAAACTGAAATAAACCCAAGCTCTATCACTTGGCAAATGTCTGACAAAATATTTCTTTTGGGCCAGAAGCACTGGCATCACTGGTGAGCTTGTTAGCAGTGCAGAAAGTCAGAGCATGAATAGTTTCTCATGCTTGCCATTCCAGCTCTTTAGGAAGCTGAGGCAGAAGGATATATTAAGCACAAGAGTTTGAGAACAGCCTAGGAAATATAGCCAGCCATCATCTCTACCCCATATAAAAAAATTAGCCTGGTGTGCTTGTGCATTTGAGTACATCCAGTCACTCAGGATGCTGAGCAGAGTGGATCTGTTCAGCCAAGGAGGTAGAGGCTGTAATAAGCTGTGATTAAGGAACTGCATGCCAGAAATGATGACCCAAACTAAACAAACAAACAAACAAAAGCAGTAGCTCATGTTTTACTCCAGATCTCCTGAATCAGATTTTGCTTTTTTACACTTCAATTCCATGTTGTACACATTAAAATGTGCAGGGTTCCTTCTAACTCTTAGTTTTTTATCTGAGCAATATATACTACTTATCCTGTGTGATAGAAATACAGTTCTCCAGCCAGGCTCGGTGGCTCAGCCTGTAATCCCGCGACTTGGGAGGTTGAGGTGAGTGGATTGCCTGAGCCCGCGGGTTCAAGACCCGCCTGGGCAACTTGGTGAGACCTCATCTCTACAATAAATCAAAAAAATTAGCCGGACGTGGTAGCGCGCGCCTGTAATTCCAGCTCCTTGGAAGGCTGAAGTGTAAGGATCACCGGAGCCCAGCAGGTCGAGGCTGCGGTGGCTGGGAGCAGCCACTGCACTCCAGTCTGGGTGACAGAGTGAGACTCCAACTGGAAAAAAAAAACACACAAAAAAGAAATACAGTCCTCCAAAATGTAAAAAAAAAGAAAACAAGAAAACATTATGCTAAGATAAGCAAGCCAGACACAAAAAAGAACTACTGTATGATTCCACTTATATGAAATATCTAGAATAGGATAATTCATAGCACCAGAAAGATTAGAGGTTACCAGAAGCTGGAGGGAAAGGAAAATGGGGAGTTCTCGTTTAAGAACAAGAACACAAAAATTTTTCAAAAATGTATGTTTCCTTGAAGTTTTCCATTCATACAGAGTTTTTGTTTGAAGTGACAAAAAATTTTTGAAAATAGTGTAAATGTAATTAATGTCACTGAATTGTACACTTAAAAATGGTTAAAATCACCAAAAAGTAAATAGGAAAGAAAAAACAATAGCAACTAAAATTTTGAAAGTCAGAAAACAAATAGACGAGTCTTAACTGATATCATAGGCTAGAGAAAGCTGGTAAAGGCCAAGAAGCAACTCAACCGACACTCCAGAAGCTCACATACAAGGGTGAAGGTAATCCTAAAAACAGTAAGTCTGGCTAAAATCCCGTTTAAAAAAGTAGTTAATCCCCGATCTTCTTTCTGCTGTCCCACCCTACCTGGCAGTCAGCTGGAGGTCTACTGGTAGGTTAGGGCAGAGGGTCTCTTGACAGGGACACCCTATACATAGCTGAGGGCTGAGAAACCATAATGACAAGTGGAGATTAAATAACAGTTTATCTACTGAACATTGGGGCATTCAGCCCTGCCTCTATCTCCTCTTACCAAGATGGCACACAGTTGGATATAGAGCCTATAAGAGCAAAAATATCTGGGTAAGAGCCAGGAATAAATACACAGAAAACCATACAAATGTAAAAATAAGGCCATTATCAACCTGAGGTAAAACAAAGTGCTCTACATGAAAGGAAATTATCATGATGCTTATACAGTTAACCCTTTGTGCTTGGATGTCCCCTCTGAAGAGATATCCTAAATTTGGCAAACCACTCAGATGTCCCTCTTAAGGGACATAAAGAGATTGCTGGTGATTATACAGGACAAACCTATGCCAGCACAAATATTTCAAAAATGTATGTTTCCTTGAAGTTTTCCATTCAAATTATATGAAAAAGCAAATAAAGAGATGGAATATATACTGAGATATGACTAATCAGTTGAGAAGTAGTTTTCAGGAATCACGAGTGTGTCTTTCCACATTTTCTTTGAACAAGACTGGACAATATGTTACCTATTATTAATGTGAGAGAAGAAAATAAGACTGCATTGTCTACTCGAATAGAAAAACACCAAGTGGAAGATGTCAAATTACTATTGCACAACATGTATCAGTGTACCTGCAACATGTCAGTGACTGTTTCACACGTTACCACGTTAGAAAAATATATAAAATTTTGACTTTTTTTGTCATAAATAAGTTCCTCAATGTCTAGAATTCTATTATAAGCCAAATATAATTATAATAAAAATAACTGGTGCCAATGCTACACTATTTAATACGAAGTGATTCATTCTTCACTATTTTGTAAAAAAGTATGGTACATTTGCTGGTAGATGATTCGCAAGATGTCTCCGAGTGCAAAGGGTTAAAACAATTTTGTTTATGATCTAAATAAAATTATGGTAACTATATCAGGAAGATGAGAGAACAGGGAAGGACATTTTTAAAGCTAATTTCTTATCTTCTGAAATAGGAAGTCAAAAGATAATGTCTAAAATGAAAAACCAGGAAGGAGAAATATAAATTCATTATCTACTAACACGGAAGTAAAAACCAAAGGAATCTGCTAAGAATGAAATTGGCTGCCTTGCAGGCGGCAGCAAATGGTGGTGGTGGTGGGGTACACAACTAGGGGACTGCTGATTTCTCACAACAAGTTTTGTGAAATTGACTCTGATAAAAGTCAATATTTAACAAACCGGAAAGAATGCACAAGAAACAGCACTAGTTACTGCTAGAGCTCAGGACTGAATGTGGAGGGGGAAAGACTTAAGGTTTCAAATATTGCTTCACTATTCTTGGAATATATGTGTGTGGCATTCCTTTTTTTTTTTGAGTCGGAGTCTCACTCTGTCGCCAAGGCTGGAGTGTAGTGGCACACCACTCACGGCCACCACAGCCTCGACCTGCTGGGCTTAGCTGATCTTTCTGCCTCAGCCTTCCAAGTAGCTGGAATTATAGACCACCATGCCCAGCTAATTTTTTGTAACTTACTGTAGAGAAGAGGTCTCACCAAGTTGCCCAGGCAGATCTTGAACCCCTGGGCTCAGGCAATCCTCTGGCCTTGGCCTCTCAAAGTGCTGGGATTACAGGCTGAGCCACCATGCCCGGCCGGCATTCTGTTTTTTAAACCAGGATTGCATCATTTACTTGTACTAAAAAAAAAAAACTATTAATAAACAATAGTAAATAAATACATTTAAAGCTTCAAAATATACCTCATCAACAAGGGTACCTGCATAATCAATGTTTGTATACCTAACTCTGAACTGTACCCCATATCTTTATAATAACAAATAACAGCAACAACAAAGTTTCAAAAATGCCTGCTCTGACTCATCTGATCTGTCACTAGATCTCAGAATCTGAGATGCTTCACATCAATTTAGGTCACAAAACAATGTCAAGGGTACAAGAACTGAGCAGCAAGAACCTTTGAAAAGGCTCACTCCTCAGTCATCAGCTTCCTGCTGCCTTGACCCTGGAGTCCTGCTCACCTGCTGTCATGGGCACGATGTCTGAACGTAGGAGCATTTGAATGCGGCCAGCCGGCTTGTTCCCAATCTTGATGTCCATGTACACCTGAGGATTTGATCGGGCCTTTTTTGCAGCGGGCTCTCCCTGAGTGCAGAAGAAATTGCCAGTTAGAGAACTCCCAATCCCCCATTAGGAGCACAAGCATTCTTCTGCACACATTCGAACACAACTCTAGTGAACAGGATGGCACAAGATGCTGAAAGGGATGGCCTTAGGCCCTGACAGGATCACAGGGAGCAGGAGTCATGGTCATAGCACCCAGCTGGACGTCCAGTGACAAGAGATCTCAGCACTGTCTAACTTGAGCTCCCCCATAGCATGTCACCTTATCAAGTTCACATTAAGACATATCGGCTTGCTTCTCCCACCCTGCAGTCACAGGGCACTTTTCTGGCTCACTACACACAACTCTCGACATCTTCAAACCCCAGTTCCAGCCCACCTGCCATACTCTAGTTAAGCAGACCCATTCACATACTACACTTCCTCCCTCTGTGCTTGGCCCTGCACATTCACAGGCTGGCTACGAGGAAGCAAGGGGGGCAGTTCTTTCTTGGGCCTCAGGGCTCATAGACAATGGGCCTTGCTTTGTGCTTCAAGTAGGTAAGACAAAGCAAAGGAAACAAGATGATCTGGTTGGACTCCACTGACTGTGACTGCCACTTTATGAGTTCTGCTTTGCATCCAAATGACTTGGATCAACGTGTAGATAAATGATAGCAAATTTACCAAGATTAGGAACAGAGAAGGGAGGGAATGCATTTTAGGCAACTTTAACCTGCCTATGAGACTTGAAGGCAGAAATATCTGAAGTGCAGGATTAGAAACAGAACATGAAAGTCAACAGCATAGAAGACTGCATAAAATCAGAGAGTGACTGCTATTTTTTTAGCTGAGAGAAGAGAGAGAAACCATGAGCAAAGAAAGGAAGATAGCTGGGCAGGGTGGCTCATGCCTGTAATCCCAGCACTTTGGGGGGCGGATGTGAGAAGACTGCCTGAGCCCAAGGTTCAAGACCAGCCTAGGCAACTTGGCAAGACCTCATCTCTAAAATAAATCAGAAAAATTAGCTGGGTGTGATAGCACATGCCTGTGGTTCTAGCTACGTGGAAGTCTGAGGTAGAAGGATTGCTTGAGCCCAGCAGGTCAAGGCTACGGTAACTGTGAACAGGCCACTGCACTTCAGCCTGGGCGATAGAGTGAGACTCTGACTCAAAAAAAAAAAAAAAAAGAAAGAAAGACAGAATGACAAGATTCACAAGGTACTTAGAGGAGGAAAAGCCCAAGAACCAATGGCCAGAGACATATACTGAGAATAAAGAGGAAGTGCCAAGGCAGGTTCTCTTAAGAATGAAGAATCTGTAACCTGGGTACAGGCTGGAAGGAAGTGCCACTATTCTGTCCTATCTCCTCTGCATTAGCACAGGAATAGAAAGGTCATGACAGGCGCTAAACTCTTCAGTGAAGGAGGGGGGCTGATTGAGGGAGTGAAGAGGAGCACCTCAGCTTCCTCATTGTCAGCGGTAATCACAGATCCATAACCTAATAAAGCAGAGATGCTCATCACATACAATAAAGCATAAACAAGAGATCCAAAGCTTCATTCTTTAACTCACTCAATATTGACTTTACTAAATTATAAAGAATTCATTATTCATTCTCTCTGCTGTTGTATATATATTTGCAAATTTCTACAAAAACTTAGGGAAAAAAAGTCTCCCATGGAAAGCACCAGCTTTACTTCTGGAAGCACAAGCCTTCATTCTCACCTCCTGGATTTCTGCTTTGGGAGGCTCTGACCCCTCTTCTTCTTTATTCTCTTCAAGAGTCTTCCCAGAAAACTTCTTCAACCAGTCATCATCTGACCAAACTGAAAGGAAAGAATCAAACAAATGTTAATAAACCCAAGCTATCAGCTTGAACAGAAAAGTAGCTGCTTTGGTCTGCAAAGTGGAAGATACTATGTGGCCCTCTGGGCTAGAGGACTCACCATTGAGAACTCCCAAGGATAAGCAATGTTCCTACTGGGAATGTTAGCCCTCAAGTTCAGCTCTTGGCAGACCTAAGCCCTTGATGGAACCCCCAGGAATGGAGTGTTGAGAAAATGGGAAAGATAAAGGATCAAGCAGCCTTTCTTGCATAAAAGAAACAAGTGCTCTCACTTTGCTGAGAAGCTCAAATTCTCTTTTTGTTTCCCCACAATGATGGAGCCCATGTGAACCATCCTCTATCCCTGTCCACCAAGAAGCAGCATTTAGCACATACGCTCAAGTAAATAGGTATACAAATGCAACTAAGGTCAAATTACTAGACATCACAAGGAATCTGGGAGTTGCTCCCCCTCACCTGGTCTCGAAGAGCCTTCCTTAATTCTCATTGGTTTGGCCAAATTGACACGAATTGTACGCCCAAAGAGTTCAGATTCATTCTGTAAAGATTTTTGAAAATTCTGCTTAGACTCTATTAGTTTAAAAAAGAGTCAGTCAGTTTTTCATTTACTTCTGAGACATGCTCATGATTTGTCCCCCTTAGTCCCTGAGCCCCTAACAGCAAGCTATGCATCTACCTCAGAACAGGTTGTAGGGTTCAGGATGACACACTTCCTTTCTTCTAATACCAGCACAAAGACCTGTACTACCCAAAGTAACTCTGAGATCAGAGCACTCTAAAATTACAAGGATAATACAATCTCTCAGTACCTGAGTTCACCTTCAAAAGTCAAGATCAGCTTTGAAATGGTGAAAAATGATCTCTTTTTGACAGCTGAGGAATATATTTAGTGAATGGATAACAGAGAACAAGGAATAAAGGAGAATCTCATTATCCAAAGATAATTGGTACCAGGAAAGGTCACTTAATAGAAAACCACTTAAAGCAGTGATGAAAATTTCATGATAAAAGTGAAGAGCAAAAAAGGCTTGACTGGAACTTTATTGTGATGAAACTAAAAATAATAAGTTTCTTGCAGTTAATATTCAGGTTTAACTATGTATTAATTTGTACAATACAAATATAACAGGTGCTATTTAAAGTATTTTTTCTAACAAAATCTAACAATAGTATAGTATAGAAAACTTTGTCCTTCATACCAGACATAAAAATTATAATGATCTCAAGAAGGGCAAAAATACTGAAGAGTGCCATTACCTTTCCCAAGGATCTTTCCGATATAAAATCATTTCCATCAGTGATTTGCACCTGCCATAATCCTTATTAAGTGTCTCTTCTCAATTGTTAACTGGTCTAACACTTCATGAAAACCCGCCTCTTTTGCAAAATATGCAGTTTCAATTTGCATTGTGCTTGCAATTTATTATCCCAGACATGCGACAGTCAGTAAGAGTTTGGCTAATAAAAATGATCAGGACTTTATTATTATCTTATTATTTTTTTTGAGTTGGAGTCTCACTCTGTCGCCCAGACAGGAGTGCAGTAGCATGCTTCCGGCCACAGCAGCCTCAACCTGCTGGGCTCTGGCGATCCTTCCGCCTCAGCCTTCCAAGTAGACGGAGCTACAGGCGTACGCTACGACGCCTGGCTAATTTTTGATTTACTGTAGAAACAAGGTCTTGCCAAGTTGCCCAGGCGGGTCTCGAACCCGCAGGCTCAGGCAATCCATTAGCCTTGGCCTCCCAAAGTGCTGGGATTACAGGCTGAGCCACTGAGCGCAGCCAGGACTTATATTATTGTTAAGTGAGAAAGGATGTCTGAATAAGGACTAATTTTATAAGTGACCAATTCACAGTGGATAATTTCACATGACAGTTTTTACCTTCCTATGCAACCCTGTAACTTTGGAGGTTTAGAAAACCAACATATCAATAAAGATTCTTTATACCACCAAAAAGCAACTTCAGTTAGAATGATGATTTCCAGCCATACCATGTTGTCGATAGCTGCTGCAGCATCCTGCCAAGGAAACACAAGGTACAAATTTAGGCTTGCAGTCATTTGCTTCTTGTTGTGTTTAAACACATGCTCAGTTACAAAAAAATAGGAAAATGCCACTTCTACATTTCCTACCTAGGTTTTATATGTCTAATAAAGAGTGCTCCCTGGTTAACTTTAGATCTAGTGGTACAGCAATCTGCCATCCTGCTGAAGGCATAAGAAATAATCACCAGCACTTCCAGGTAAGAATGCTCAATGATCAGGGCTGTAAAAGCTCTCCAGAGCAAGGAATAGGGGTGGGGGCAGACGATCTCAGAAGTGATTAACAGTCTACAGTCTGATTAAGTGAAAGAAGCTTTCCTTCAAACAGAATTCTGGTTTCTGGCAGCATCAGCTCAAGGCCCAGAAGCCTCACAAATTGGAGGACAGCTTCTTTTGCAATCAGTAACAATAACACAAACCAAAGACTAAATATAGGTAGCACAGACTTTTCTCACCTCTGCCAATTCAAATTCAACAAAAGCAAATCCTCGATGCTTTTCTGTAAAAAGGAAAACAAAAATAAGTAATTATCATGTGGGGCAACGGGAATAAACAGCATGGTTACAAAGTGTAGTCAGTTATATGCTATACTCTAACACCAGAAATTCTATCCAATTACTCTTTAGGAAGAAGGAATCTCATTCTTTGATTTTTCTTAAACAACATTTAAAACAATACTAAGCCGGGCTCAGTGGATCAGCCTGTAATCCCACTCCTTTGGGAGGCTGAGGTGAGTGGATTGCCTGAGCCCGCAGGTTCGAGACCCGCCTGGGCAGCGAGACCTCATTTCTA
>NW_007233944.1:207137-209327 GCF_000164805.1 Carlito syrichta | reverse complement strand
GGAGCCCAGCAGGTCGAGGCTGCGGTGGCCGGGAGCGGCCACTGCACTCCAGTCTGGGCGACAGAGTGAGACTCCAACTCAAAAAAAAAAAAAAAACCAATACTAAACTTTGTTTTTTAGTGGACATAGCTAAATAATGAACTATATTTTTAATCTTTAAAGTAATCATTAAATTTTCCTACCAAAGTTGAACTTAAACCTTAACCTTTGCATTCAAGGCAATTAGAAAAATAAAGAATTTAACCTCTCAATTATTCACCCAAATATACATTTTGAACATCCATTTGTACTTCCATGAGGACAAATATCATTTTGAGGACAAATATCAACTGTGCATAAAGCATGAATCCTTAAACTTGATATTGATGCTTAAGTCTTTATCCTCAGAAAAATGCTGATCTAACTAGAAAGGCCAAGCACACCATTGTTAATTTAATAACAGAGCTCAAAGACAAGAAGAGTCCTTAGAAAGTCAGTATAACCTTACCATTTTTGCAAATATGGATTCCCCAGGCTCAGAGGGCTTAAAGACTTTGCTAATAATCATATGCAAAGTTGATGACAGAGCTGAGCCTAAAACTGTCTATAAGACAGAAAACTGAACTGTAACTGTGATACCAACTGAAAGAAAATCTACTCAGGTATGCAGAGTCCAAGGTCCCATTATGGGGCCAGGCTTTTTTACTGCCTCTTTTAATAGCACAGCTGACAAGAAGGAGCAGGTGGAATGGAGTACTGAGTAGGTGGTCTGAAATGACACTCAGATATTAATGTAGTTCAAACATATCTTTCTATTGGTCTATTGGAAAATTTGTCTTATCTCAAACCTAACAGATGGAAACTTTGCAAAGTATTTAACAGCTCATAACCACATGGCCTCAAAACATTCCTTCTGCATCAGGATCACTGCCATGCTGACCAAGCACCCTCCTGAACTTTCCTATACTGTATACTAACCATATTTACAATTGCGATGTGACTTTTTTTTAAAAGTTATCTTCCTAGTAAGAGGATTCTGAACAGGAGACACTAACTCACCTGTTTCATAATCCAAAGGAATCTGAATATCTGTAATGTCTCCAAAAGGAATAAAAGCAGCATGAAGAACTTTGTCATCCACCTCCTCTGCCAGCCCACCTGCAAGGACACCAAGGGCCTTCTGAGTCATTCTTGTAGAGGTCCCTGCAGCCTAGTTTTAGCATGCCAGTCAAGGGAAGGGGTTCTTCCATCAGTTCTTTGGGTACACAAACACCCTTCTTTCATCTGCAGCCCACTCTTACTTATGAAGCACACTCCCCTCTTCACCCTTCTTTCAGACCCTCATCTAGTTCCAGGATTACTGCAATACCTTCATAACTGACCTTCCTGCTTTCATTCTATCACCTCCACAAAGCTAACTAGAATGATGTTAGGAAAATGCAGATTTGAACTCAACACTTCTCTTTAAACTACTGGTTTCTCACTGTTGTCAGGATAAAGTGCAAACGCCTCAGCGGTGTACCCACCTCTCCAGCTTCTTGCACTTTGCTTACCGAATTCCCAGGGTTTCCCGAAAAAAGACCCACTTGCCCTCAAGTGGGACATTTCACACCTCTGGGCTTCTGCTCTCGCAGTTCCCTTTCGGTAACTCCTGCTCATCAGTTCCTGCGTCACCGCATCCGAGTCTGTCACCTCTCCAGATGGGTCATTTCTCCCCGCACCCAAGCCCATGTCATCATTGTCCGTCCCCACAACAACGCTTATCAAAGTGTGATACTGAAGTTATTCCCACTTTTTTTCTGGCTAGTCTGGGAACTCCTTCCTTTAAGGCAGGGGCCAGGGCTGCACTGAATGTTTATAAAAACGAATGGACGCGCGAGGATTGGAGGACCATAATATTCCTCTATCACTCTTCTGGCACTGTTGGAGCTTAGAGGCCTAGGAAGGAAGCCGTCATACTCATTAGGTCACGAGCTCAACATTCTGAGGCAAAGCAATGCTGCCACAGACTCGGTTCTTGACAGCTGCTCGCCTCCCTCCTGGTTAGGAGACGTGTCCCACCCCACGACCCGATCCTCTCGGGACCTGGTCCACCCAGACTCCGCCTAGCGCCCGCGCCTGCTCACCCACATACAGCACTCGCTTGGTGGTGGCCATCTTGCTCCCGCGCTTTTCCGCCGGAAGCCGGCGTTCGGCCCGCCCCCTTCCACA
>NW_007233944.1:179843-207083 GCF_000164805.1 Carlito syrichta | reverse complement strand
CACACCGTCCCAACCCCTCCTCCATTGCCCCGCCCCTCCACCACTGTCCCGCCCCCTCAGGAGGCACGGCTCTCGCAGACACCGCCCACCCGGCTTCATCTGGCTCCCAGGAAGGCCCCGACGCGTGAGGTCCGCAGAGATGAACTAGCAGACGCGGTCCTAGCGCTCGCAGTGCTCATGGTTCCATGGGAAGCAAACATTGGCTGAATCAACCGGGGTGTTATCGGCAAAAGATAAACTCCAAGTAAACTGCAGTCCGCAGACCATCCCGCCCGTCTGTTTTAGGACAACCTGGGAGCTAAGAATAGTTTTTAACTTTTTGAAATAGTTGAAAAAAAAATATCAGAACAAGCATATTTTCGTGACACGTAAAAATTATATGAAGTTAAAATTTCAGTGTCTATAAAGAAAGTTTTATTGGAACACAGCCACACTTTTTCCTTTGAGTATTTTTGTCTGTGGCTGCTTTTATGCTATTAGGGCAGGAAAGCTATGGCCTGCGAAGCCTGCAATATTTCCCAACTGGCTCTTTGGGAAAAATGTTTGCCAATTAAATCAACTAATACATAAGCCACAACTTGACATAAATGGTAGAAAATAATAAGATCCTCTATTTAGAGTAGGAGGCTAAGACCTCCCTAAGGTGACATTTAAGCTTAAACCTGAAAGAAAAGGAGCCATAGAGAGGACGAAGCAGGAAAAACTTCAAGAAGAGGAAACAACTTGTGCTCACTCAAGAAACTGAAAGACGAGAGCATGGGGTGGTGGGGGTGGAAGGCTTGGAATCAGGTAGGAAAGGTGGGCAGGGGCCACACCATGCAGGGCATTGTAAGCTGTGTGGAAGATTTGCGGGATTTGAGAAGCTATTGGAGAAGTTATACAGAGGAGTTACATGGGCACATTTATGTTTTAAAATAGAACTCTGATCACTGTGCCCAGAATGGATTGAATGGAAGGAGCCCTGGAGACCAGGAGATTAATGTAGTAGACTACTGAAGAGTTGATAGTGGCTCTCTCCCTCCAATTCATTCTCCAGCTTGTCCAGGATGATCTTTCTTCAAAATAAACCTAAACTCTCTAAAGCTCCCTGCTTAAATAATTGCTACTGATAACAAGGCCCTTGACAAGGGGGCCATACCTACTCCAAGTCAACTCCAACCTCCACATATGCTCCTCACATCCTTACCATGGCCTCTACCTTTGCCTATTAGGTTCTCTCTCCTTTCTCCATTTGGAGACACCCACCAGTCCCTGTCAGAGGTTCCAGTTAAGCTTCACTCATCTAAATCCTCTACAGAGTCCATAGCCCCCAAGTCTAAAAGTCAGTTGGAACACTCCTATAACACACCCAGATGTGTCTCTCTCTTTCCCAGTAGATCAAAATCTTTGACACAAAGTTCTGTACCTGTTGTGTTCCCAGCGCTAAGCAGTGGTTGCACATATAGCCGACCTCACGTCAAACCAGGGAGGTGATGCTCATAGGAATGAGATTTTGGAATCTGATTAAGAGAACTGTTCGTGTGCCCATAACTATTCCAAACCAAAAGGCCACTCTTGAGAAGAGTCTGATCAGGTATCCCTTGTGTGGTATGGTATAATAAAAAATATATACTTGATCTTTATCCCAGTTCCTGGCACAGAGCTCCTAAATCACTTGGAATTTCCTGGATGCTATGAGTATCTTGTTATTTGTAATGAGCCCATTTTGACCATACCTAAGTTTATGCTAAACAGGTGATTCATGGTGGGACCTCTAGATAGCTTCAGAATTGGAGTTGATCACCAGAGAAATCAACCACATAATTAGAGGGTTGAAACTTTCAGCCCCATCCCCTGATCTCTGGGGAAGGGAAGGGAACTGGAAATTGGGTTCAATCACCAATGTCCAAAGATTTAATCAATCATGCTTAGGTAACAAAACCTCATATCAAAGCTCACGGCCTCTGCAACCTTAACCTGATGGGCTCAGGTGATCCTTCCCCCTCAGCCTTCTAAGCAGCTGGAACTACAGGCGTGCACCACCATGCCTGGCTAATTTTTCTTGATTTATTGTAAAGACAAGGTCTCACCAAATTGTCCAGGTTAGTCTTGAATCCATGGGCTCAGGCAATTCTCTCTCCTCGGCCTCCCAAAGTGTTGGGATTACATGCGTGAGCCACTGCGCCCAGTCATCACAAACTTTTTGAGATAGATATTATCACCCCATTTTACCCATGACACACAATGAAATCAAACAATTTACTCACATTAGCAAAATAATAACTGAGTATTCAATTGGCTTATTGAATATATAAAACTATAGTAACTATCTGAATGGTACAGTTTTTTTCTAAAGACCACATTATCCCTCTTGGAGAGATTCCCAGAAGTGACTAGGCCAAAGGGTACAAATATGAAAAGTTATAATTATTATATACTGTACTACCTCTCATTAAATGCTAGAAATATTAGCATATGATGTCAGTGATGAGCTCAAGCCTAGAAGCAGGTCCCTGAAGGCAATAGAAAGGATGCATATTTTTTATGTGTCATTAAGTTTTGAAAATCTCTTCAGCAGAGATATTTAGGTAGCTGGAATGAGTAAGAGAGTAGGAAGCATCATTTTCTGTCCTGTATTTCTGAAGAGAACAGTTAGGCATCATAACAAACAATTAGCACAATTTATATTTGTATTTCCTTTCTAAATTCCCTTCTTTCCTACCTGAGAAAGCATTTTGAGAGCAGGGATCATGTCAACTTGTTTGCCAGTGTAACCACAACCCATTCCTTTGGCATTTAGTAGAGCTTTCATACTTGATGAATAAAAGAGAAGAAATCTTCTTTTACATAAAACTGAAATGGAAAATTCTATTCTTAGCACATTGGGTGCCTGGGCTCCCTGGCAGAGGCTGAATCATAGGCCGTGGGCTGCCAACATCAGAGGTGTATTATACAGAGCAACAACCCAGGGAGGGGCAGTGAACACAGGTGTGGTGGCACAGGTGCTACATGCAACACAGCAGTAGGATCCCCAGAGAAGGGAACAAACCAAATTAAAACTCACCACTCTTAGCAACCATAGTCTCCAGGAGTCTTTGATTCTTAACTGAGTCAGTGTTTGCACCATGGATACTGTTTGAGGGACTGGAGGCTAAAACATTCTATCTGCCAGCCAGAGACACTCTTGTTTACTGACAACAGGAGGGACAGATATCCAAGACTACCGGAACATAGAGCTTGTGGCCACTTTTTCTGACTTAACTACCATCTCTTAGGACTGGATTTACCAGTGCCCTAGGTACCAGTCTCCTAGGTCTTGCAGGTTCCATATTCTAGGACAGGGGTTCTAAAACCTAAGCATCAGAATCATCAGGAGGGTTTGTTAAAACACAGATTACTGGGTTCTACTCCCAGAGTTGCTGATTCTTGGAAGAAGCCAAGAATGTTTGTGTCTTACAAGTTCCCAGGTGATGCGGAAGCTGCTGGCCTGGAGATGACACTTTGAGAACCACTTTTTCCAGGAAAAGTAATAACACATTAAGAGCAGGGCAGTAGAAGCAATCTGTTTTGGGTGCAGACAATAGGGGGTGTATTGTCTGGAGTTAATTTTAAAACAATAATAAAACAACTAAAAAGTCAACAATCATTGTGCTCAGGCAATTCTGAACAATATCAGTCACAAAATACTTCTGAAAAAATATTTCAATTGTTTTGAGTTGAAACAATTGCTGAGAATGCTTTTGAATATGAATCAAATTATATTTTTGTTACTATCCTTAATAAACATTGTACTCTATATAAAAGTTAATTTGAGAATCTTATTATGTTGGTCTCCAAGACGTTTGGACTAAGCTACATGTGCTTATTTAAAGAGTAAGTTCTTACTGGTTCAGAATAGTTTGAGTTCCTTCAAGCTCACTTTGGGCACAGTTTGTGTCTCCAACCCCTGTGTTACTACAGATTCTTGAATTTAAACAATAGATTTAAAATGAAATATATATGATTTTTATTTTCCAAGTCATCTTTTTTTCTGGAGTAAAGTTTTAGGTAAAGTTTCTAAGACAAAGTATTTGCAAACCATGGGACCTGACCTTGAACACTGTACAGTAAAGTAGTAATCTTTAAAATTGTCTCAGGGATTTGACAATAGTTTCCTAAACAAGACACCAAAAACACAAGCACAGAGGAAAAAAAATAGACAAATTAGACTTCATCAAAATTAAAAGATGTTATACATCAAAAGATTCTATCAAGAGAGTGAAAATATAAACCACAGAATGGGAAAAACATTTGTAAATAACGTATCTGATAAAAGTCTGGTATCCAGAATATATAAAGAACATTTACAACTCAACAACAAAAAGATAAACAACCCTATTAATAAATGAACAAAGGACTCGACTAAACATTTCTCCAAAGAAGACAGACAAATAATCAACAAGTGCATGACAAGAGTCTGACAACAAGTGCACGACAAGATCAACATAAAATCAAAACCACAGTGAGATATCACCTCATACCTATTAGAAAGGCTATACTAAAAAATTAAAAATTAGCAAGGGTTGGCAAGGATGTGGACAAACTGGAAATCTTGTATACTGTTAGTGGGAATGTAAAATGGTGCAGCCACTGTGGAAAACAATTTGGCTGTTCCTCAAAAAAGTTAAACATAGAATTACCATATGCCCAGCATTTCCACTTCTAGGTATATACTCAAAAATTGAAAATAAGTTCAAACAATTTGCACATAAATGTTCAAAGCAATACTATTCATGACAGCCAAAAGGTGGAAACAACCCAAGTGTCTACCAATAAATGAACAAAATTAAAAAGCAGCAATAATGGAATATTGTTTAGCCATAAAAAGAAACGAAAAACTGATAGGTGTTAAAACATGGATGAGCTTTGAAAAACATTACCCTAAATGAATGAAGCCAGACACGAAAGGCTACATAGTATATTATTTCATTTATAGGAAGCATCCTGAATAGCCAAATCTGTAGACAGAAAGCACTTTAGTGGTTGCTAAGGATAGGGTCAGGGAAGAGTAACTGCTTAATAAGTACACGTTTTCCTTTACACGTTTTCCTTTTGAGGTGATTAAAATGTTCTGGAACTAGATAGTCATGACGGTTACACAACATTGTGAATGTACCAAATGCCACTGAATTACACACTTTGAAATGGGTACTATGACAAATTTTATGTGGTATGTATTTTGTTACAATAAAAATAATTGTCAATTGGCCAGGACTTTTGGTAATGGTGGAATGAAGAAGTCATAAACTATAAACTCTCTCATGAAAAATAACTATAAAACTGGACAGAATTGTAAAAAAAAAAATAATCTCAGGGTTCTAGGAATGATTAGCTGTACATGACAAATTGAAAATATTTATTCATAAAAATCTGCTGAACTTCAGGTGAGAACAGTGGGAATCTGTGGTGTTCTTGCCTGGGTGCTCTTATCTCTCCCCTCTCTCTCCAGCACTAATGAGACGGCTACCAGGGCAGAGCTGGTTGTGACAACCAGCAGCTTTGCTGCTACTGGGAAGGGCTGACTTGATTTAGAGTGGAGGGCAAAAAATATATGCCAAGTAGTATTATCAGTAAGAATATCAAGTTCAGTGGGAGCTGTACTGGGAAAGCCTATAGCTCTGATAGCCTGAGGTTGCAGTCCCACTTGGCAGTCAAGTCAGAAACTTAACAAGTAGATCCCAGAAATGGAAGAGGAACTGGATGAATTCTCCACACATCCCCAACTGGCTGGAAGGCTATATCACACTCACGAGGCTCAAGCTCTGTACACATTCTTACAGTCTTGGAGACTATCCACACACACGAGGAAGTATCATGAAAGCCCACCAGAAAGAAAAACCCAAGGAAAATGTGAAAGGTGCCCAAGCTTTGAGTGCATTCCTCAATCCATACACAGACTCACAAGAGTATTTGGATAAAACCTCTGACTAATCATTGATTTATCACTAAGATATTCAGACACCAGAGCAGCCCCTAGGAAATCAAGCTAAAAGTCAAAAATAAAATAAGAATAAAGGGAAACAGAGACAATTCTAGAACACTGCTAGAAACACAAATTCTTCAGACAATCCAGGCAAGTTACTAAAAGACAAAACTAACAAACAAAAGATGACCAGCAACAGAAACAACTCTCAGGGGGAAAAATAGACATGCAAAGGAACAGGAAGATGTGACTCATACTCAGAAAAAAAAAGCCTTTAATAGAAAATTGCCAGTGAGTGGGCCCAGGCATTGTACTTAGCAAACAAAGACATCAAAGAAGCTATTATAAATACATTAAAAAAAGTTCTGTAACTATGTTTAGAGAAATAAGAAAATGTAATGACTCAAAAATAGTAAATCTTAATAAAGAACTAGAAACAAGAATCAAATGGAAATTCTAGAGTCAAGAAGTATAAGAAAAATTCACTGGATGTACTCAACAGCAACTCTGAGATGGTAGAAGTACCAGGGAACTAGAAGACAGTTGAATATAAATAATCTAATCTCAAGAACAGAGAGAAAAAAGATGGAAGAAAAGGAACAGTTTCAGATATCTGTGGTGTATAAGCAAGCATACCAACATATGCATGAGTGAGGAATCCAGGAGTCTCAGGAAGACAAAAAAATAATGGTCCAAAACTTCCAAATTTGAGAAAAAACATTTATCTATAAATTCAAGAAACTCAAGGAATTCCAGTAAGATAAATGGAAAGCTAGACACATAATACCTTAAGAGCAGCAAGAGTAACGCAACTCATCATAACTCCTAAAGTAACAGTTCTGGTGAGCCGTACTTCTCATCAGAAACAAGGAAGGCTAGAAGGCATTGGAATGACATATTCAAATCCCTGAAAGAAAAAAAAAGCAAGCAAAACTGTTAACCAAGATTTCAAAGTCCAGAAAAACTAAACTTCAGAAATGAAGGTAAAATAAAAACATTTCCAGATAAATAAATTCTGAAGGAATTCATTGCTTCCAGACCTGAATTACATGAAATGTAAATAAAGTCCTTCAGGCTAAATGGAAATAAAGTCAGTGGTAATTTGAATCCACAGGAAGAAATGAAGAGCACTAAAAAAGTTATATATGTGGGTAAATATTTTAAAATTATACAAATATATACATTTTTCTCTTCTTCCATCAGTTTCTTTAACAGGCATAAGATTGTATAAAGCAATAATTACAACAATGTGCTGTTGGGTTGATAGCATATATATAATATACATAACAATAATAACACAAGGGAGGGGATAGAAAATGGAGTTATATTGGAGCAAAGTTGCTATTTTTAACCAAATTTAAGTCTGAAGAAGATTGTAATAAAATGAATATTGCATTTCCTAAAGTAACTACTCTATTTATAAATATAGATTGAGCAAAATGAGCAAAATTTTTTGAGTTTAAATGAGTGAAATAACTCAATAAGATATAAATCAGTAGATACATTAAATAGTACACTAAAAATATTTTTTAACACAAAAGGTGATCAAGGAGAGACAGAAACAAGACAGGAGGAAACAAATAGCAAAATGGCAGCTATAAATCCAGCCATATCAATAATAACATTAAGTATGAGTAGACTAGATACGATCAAAATGCAGAAACTGTCAAACTAAATCTTTTCAAAAAGTGATATTCAGGTATATGCTGTCTGTCAGAGATGCACATCAGATTCAAAGACACAAGCACGTTGAAAGCAAAAGAATGAGAGAAGATATATGATGTAAACAGTAACCCTAAGAGAGCTCAAGTGGCTGTATCAATATCAGACAAAATAGTCTTTAAGAAGTATTATTAGAAATGAGACACATTTCATAATATTAAAAGGTTCAAGACATTAGGAATATGTAACAACTATAAATATATATGTACCTAATAACGAGGTCCCCAAATGTATGAAGAAAAACTGATAGAATCAAAAGGAGAAATAATTAAACAATTATAGTTGAGCATTTTAATACCTCATTCTCAATACCTGATAAAAGATGTGCACTTACAGTATATAAAGTACTCCTACAACTCAATAATAAAAGAAATAGATGAAAAAAAGAGAAACATTTACTGTTTATTCTTTTTTAGGGCTGCCACTGTGAGGTTCCCTCTACTTAACAAGATCACCTTTGCTAGCCAAACCTCCTTTTCTGTTCCTCCCATAACCCATCTTGCCACTAAAACCTGATTTATCACCATAACTTCTTTTGACCGTGCACTAAGCCCCCATTCTTTCTGTAACCTCAAGATGTTATATAAGTTTCTGCGCCCTGATATTGGGTGTTTATTCTGAAGACTCTGCATGTGCGGTGTACACATTAATAGTAAGTAAAGTTATATGACTTTTTTCCAAAAAAAAATTTAAAAAATTTTTAATGGGCATTTCACCAAAGAAGTTATAAACAGACAAAAAGGTAACATGCAAACGAAAAGGTGCTCAACATTTTTAATTATTAGGAATATGCAAATTAAAACCAAACTGAGATGCCACTGCAGATTCACTAGGATTGCTACAAATAGACAATAACTCGTGCTGGTGAGAATGTGGAGAAACGAATCCTCATACATTGCTGATGGGAATATAAAATGGATGAACCACTTTGAAAAGAGTTTAGCAACTACTAAATTTTTTTTTTTTTTTGAGTAGGAATCTCACTCTGTTGCTCAGGCTGGAGTGCAGTGGGCTACTCACGGCCACTGCAGCCTTGATCTGCTGGGCTGAGGCGATCCTTCTGCCTCAGTCTTCCAAGTAGCTAGAACCACAGGTGCACGCCACCACACCTGGCTAATTTTTAAAAATTTATTGTAGAGATGAGGTCTCACCCAGTTGCCCAGGCTGGGCTCAAAACCTTGGGCTCAGGCAATCCTCTCACCTCAGTTTCCCAAAGTGCTGGGATTATAGGCTTGAGCCACTGCACCTGCCCTTAAAATTTAAACTTTGGTCCAGTAATTCCCTTCCTAGATATCTATTCAAGAGAAATAAAAATATACATCTACACAAAGACATGTACACGAAATGTTCATAGCATCATTGTTCATTAATAGCTAAAAAGTAAAAACAATCCAACATCCATCAAGTGGTGAGTGGATAAGCAAAATATAGTATATCTATATAATGGAATGCTGGAAAAGAGGACAAACTGAGAGATACTATATCATGGGTGAACTTCAGAAAACCTGATGCTGCGTGAAAGAAGCTAATCACAAAAGACCCATATTGTATGATTCTATTTTAATAACTTTTTTCATAAAAGGCAAATCTATAGATAGTGAAAGCAGCTGAGGCTGAGGGGTGGGAGCAAGGATTGTCTATAAATCAGCACAAATATACTTTTTGGGATGATAAAAATGCTCTAGAGCTGGATTGTGATTTATAGAGTTACTAAAAATCATTGAATTATACAACTCCAACAGATATTCTTCATGTTATATAAATTATACCTCATTAAACTGTTTTAAAATTAATCACCTTTAATTGGTGCACAAATTGTGGAGGCAACAAAATTCAAGGAAATGAATATTTGCATAGAAAAAACAATTTAAGTTCAAAAAAGAATGCTGAGAGAAATAATAAAAAATGCTGGTCTTACACTACCAGATTAAATAAAAATGATAATATTTGTATGACTAAACTATTTGCACCAATAATTGAACACTCATTCTAAATCAGTGGATCAAATAATGTTAATATTTATCATCGTGCAGTAAATTTCTTTGATTTTTTGTAGGAGAAGCAAAACGTTTTTATTTTAACCAAATATGACTACTTGATAAATTTTGGGGTAAATATATTTTAATGGAATTTTTCTGACTGAGGAGACATTTGAAAGTTACTAGAGTAAATTCCAATGAACAAATACATGGACAGAATTTTGATTCCTGAAATTTATTGTGAAATGGGATTTATATGAATCTTTGCCAAATGTATCTTATGTTCAAGACCTTGGCTGGGCCCGGTGGCTTAAGCCTGTAATCCCAGCACATTGGGAGGCTGAGGTGAGAGGATTGCTTGAGCCCATGGGTTCGAAACAGCCTGGGCAACCTGGCGAGACCTCATCTCTGCAATAAATAATAATTTAAAAAATTCACTGGGCATGGTAGCGTGTGCCTGTAGTTCGGCTACTTGGAAGGTTGAGGCAGAAGGATCGCCGGAGCCCAGCAGTTCAGCACTGGGGTGTTTCGTGAGCATGCCACTGCACTCCAGCCTGGGTGACAGAGTGAGACTCCAGCTCAAAAAAAAAAAAAAAACTTTGCCTAAGTGCCTAAGTATTTGTATATATGTTATTTCATGTGAAAGTACCTTTACAAATTTGAAATTAATACATTTTTCTTAATTTCATTTTGATTATCTTTTATTCTCATGATAAGGATTTTATCAGTTAGCCTGGGCTGGGCGAATGTTAGCTCAATGGGTTAGGCAAGCCTGACCCCAAAGAGTGTTGGCTCTAATGGGCCGGCAAGCCAAGCCCTGAGAGTGTGGCTGATTTGGTGGGAAGGCAAGCCTAGCTCCAGGAGTGTTGGCTCTAATGGGCTGCCAAGCAAAGCCCTGAGAGTGTTGCAGCCCCCAGAAGTATCTCAGCTTCGGAGTCTTGCTTTCTGCTGGCAGCTATCCTGGTTCAGCCAACAGAACCAGCCTCCAGGGTGCATGGCTCTTCAGCTCCAACGATCTTCTGCTGGTGCCCAGGAGGAATGAGGGACACAGATGGCTGGAAGGTGGGAAAGCAGGATTTACTGAGAGGACAGAAAAGTTCCCAGAGTGGAGGGGACCCGAGGGGGTTGCCTGAAATTAATGAGTTTTTCAATCAGCTATGAGTGAAGATAGGAAAAAAAAGTATCTGTATGACCTATTGAACATAAATATGCAAAAAGATAGATAATTTGTTTTTTTGAGTTGGGGTCTCACTGTGTCGCCCAGGCTGGAGTGCAGTGACATGATCACAGCACACCAAAACCTTGAACTCCTGGGCTCAGGCAATACTTCTACCTCAGCTTCCCAAATAGCTGGGACTACAGGTATACGCCATCACATCTGACCAATTTTTGAATTTTTTTTAGAGGTGAGGTCTTGCTATATTGTCCAGGTTGTTCTCAAACTCCTGGGCTCGACAGTCCTTGAGCCTTGGCTTTCCAAAGAGCTGGAAATTACAGGCAGGAGTCACTGTGCCCAGCCAAAAGATAAATTTTGACATAGTCATTGACAAATTTGAAGAGGTTAATTAAGGCTCAAAAGTCACAATTGTAATATACTCATTCTGTGACAGAACAAAATGAGTGTGAGGTTTTTCATTTTTTTCAAAACAGTAATTAAAAAGTTCATTACTCTTTATTTTTTATATTGTAGTATTTATTTACTTGTTTTCCTTGGCATGTTTATATAGACAAAGTTCTCACTATCTTTTTTTTATTTTCTGGGACTTATTATTATTATTCAATTTATTTAATGATTTTACTGAAAATGATTTTGACATATGAAAAAGAGGGATAATGGAAAATCATCCACTCCAGGTATCAAATGTGCTAGATACTCATCTGGGTAAAGTGAATGAAGAAATTCCTGTACTTATGTATGCATTTACTCATTCAAGAAATATTTTTTAAGCAATTATTATACACCAGGAAATGTTCTAGGAAATCCCTATCCTCATGGATTTTACAGTTTAGTGGTTCATTCAGTAAACACGTATGGTACATTATGTATATGTCCAGTGGTGTGTTGGAGCTGGCTTTGACCAGCTTGTGAGAGCCAGTTGTCTGCATTTCTTTCCAACTCCCTATTCAATGATATGCTAGTAGCCTGGAACCAACCATGAGGGGAATATTTACACTATGGAAATAGGCAAAAGCTGTAAATCAGAGATTTTGTTTTTAGAGAGTCAGTTGCTAAGTATTTACCAGCATACCACTACAAGTCACCCAGTCAGGGAGTTCCTCCCTGATATTCAACCTATAGAAGCTTGACCCAGTTATTTTTTTCATATCCCACTATGTTGTTGTTCCATTTCATTTATTACTACTGGAAATTATCTTGTTCCATTGATTTATTCCACTGGTACTCATCGAATGCTTTTACTACATGCCAGGAACTGTCAAAGAACTTGCAATGTAAAAAGAAAATAATTCCTGCCCTTGTGGGGGCTTACATTCTAGAAGAGGCAGACAGATTTTTTTTTTAAGTGAACATAATAAGTGAATTATCCAAGGTGTTAGGTGATAAGCTCTGGGGTAGGGGGCATAAAAAGTAGAGGAGGACAAGGGAGATCTGAATTAGGGGCATGAGTTATGGTTCTAAATGGAGAGGCCAGGGAAGTTCTCATTGAGAAGGTTATATGTGAGTGAAGACCAGACGGAATTATTTGTGTGAAGAGTGTTCTAAACAGAGAGAACAGTCAGTGCCAAGACACTACACTGGAGTGGCCTGGCATGTTTAAGGTCAGTAAGGCCAGCGTGGCTGAAGCAGAGTGAACCAAAAGAAAAGTGGTCAAATGAGATCAGGTTATGCAAAACCTTGTAGGTGATAGTAAGACCCATATGTCTGGGCTGTATCTGGGTTCTCTACTCCTTTGGATTGATCTGAATTAATGCTACTCTATTTAATTTCTATAGTTTAACATGTAATCTTTACACCTGGTGTTATATTCTTTTTCAGAATTATCTTGCATATTCTTCATATGAATTTTCATATCCATTAATCTAGTTCCAACAACAAAATCCTGCTGAGTTTGTATTGGAATGAATTGAATTTGTAGGTTTATTTTGGGAAAGAAGTGACATTTTTATGACTGTGAGTGTTCTCATCCACATCTCTTCGTTTATTCTTTTATATTATTTTTATATCTTTAAAAACATTTTGATCTTTTATGAAATCTATTCCTAGATGCCTTACAGTTTTTGTTGACATTTTAAATGGTATCTTTTATGCCTAGTACATCTTCTAGTTTCTTATTCCTATGTATGATAATCTATTGATTTTTATATGTTGATCTGGTATCTAGTAGCCTTACCAAACTTTTTTATTAGTTGAAACAGTTTTTCTCTGTATTCTCTTGGATTTTCTAATTGACAGTAATGTCACCTGCAAAAAGGAATAGTGCTGCCTCTTTTTAATTTTTTTTGTGTTTGCACTAAAAAATTTTTTTATTTTAAAGATGTGGGGTACAATTCAGGTCTTTTTAACTTGTATACCTCTTGTTGATTTCTCTTATTACATCGACTGGCCTTGGTTTTCCACAATACTGTTTCCTTGGAAACTACAAGTTAAGATAAATGGGGAATATTGTATATGCTGCCTACACAATTGTTGTATGGAACTGTGCAGGGGTTTGGAAGCATTGTCAGAAGGGCATGCAAGCCGTGGACTCACATAACTACGAATGGTAGCAAATATTGGTGGGAAATAGAGGTTTCAGCTTCTAGTCAAGGTGACTACCACACACCTTGCTCTCTCATGGCAGCTAGATGTGCCCTGTACGTGAATGGACGACGGGACTTTTGTGCTTGGGTACCTTCTGGGCCTCCCGGTGAGTTGAAGATGCAGCATCTGCCATTCTCCAATCGTGGATTTTAGGTTATGATTTATTTGCGTCTCATGGGTCTTACTGCCAACTTGAGCACTTCCATTCTTTCAGAGATTCCATTGGGCATAGTTATGGAGGCAGTATTTCAATTTTACCTCAAGGGGGCAGTCATAGATCATACAATGGTATGCTTTGTTTATTTATTTATTTATTTTGAGTTGGAGTGGCACTCCGCTGCCCAGGCTGGAATGCAGTGGCACACTCACAGCCACCCCAGCGTTGACCTGCTGAGCTCCAGTGATCCTTTCGCCTCAGCCTTCCAAGTAGCTGGAACTACAGGCACACACTACCACCCTGGCTAATTTTTTATTTATTGTAGAGACGAGGTTGCTGGGGCTGGTCTCGAACTCCTGGGCTCAAGCAATCCTCACCTCGGTCTCCCAAAGTGCTGGGATTATAGGTATGAGCCACTGTATCCAGCCCCATGCTCTTAATATATGTGCAGAGAGAAACTTCTCTCTCTTCTCTCTCCTCTCTCTCTCTCTCTCTCTCTCTCTCTCTCCTTCCCATGAAAGCAGTATAGCAAAGTAGTTAAATGTGCTTACTCTGACGTCAACCTGCTTGACCAGGAAGGCTTGGTCCATATGGGTACCTGCAGGGCAGAATCACATCAGGAAACTGTCATGAAAAATACATTATCTACCATACCTACCAAAGTCTGACTCTGTCACTTACCAGCTGTGTGATCAAGGGACGATAACTTAATTGCTCTGTGACACAGGCCCATCTGTAAAAATTGAGATGATAAAGGAAATTTTTTGCTAAGCCTGGAGCATATGTAGATAGACTTACCCACTGCATGGCTCTAAACCTGGGTGGGTAATAAAATGCAGGAAAACAATCAGTCAGGGTACCAGAAGAAGGAACCAATGCAACTGCTTCTTCGAGAACTGATCAAAATCTGAAAACAAAACCCAAAACAGCCTGATGAAGAACTTGTTATGTTTGGGATCTGTGCCTTGACTGTCTATTTGGACTCAATCTAATGGATTTATTGGGTCAATAAAGTTTCAAAAACGTGGACGGTGCAGTGGCTGATGCCAGCAATCAGGAGGCCAAGGTGAGAGTAACCCCAGCAATCAGGAGGCCAAGGGGAGAGGATTACCTGAGTTGGTTTGAGACCAGCCTGGACAACTTGCTGAGACCTCATCTCTACAATAAATAAAAAAGTTAGTCGAGCATGGTGGTGCGAGCCTATAGTTCCAGCTACTTGGAAGGCTGAGGCAGAAGGATCACCGGAGCCCAGCAGGTTGAGGCTGCGGTGGCCATGAGCATGCCACTGCACTCCAGCCTGGGTGACAGAGTGAGACTCCAGCGCGCACACACACACACACACACACACACACACACACTTTTCAGAAAAAGCACAAATGGAATTGGGACTTAGCTCTACTGCAGTCAAACAATCCTGAGAGGATAAGCTAAATACTTGTTTAAATCAACCAATCACTTCTTATGAAACGGTGTGACTTTTAGGGCTTACCCTTGTCTTTGAACTAGGATTCCATCTTCATAGAGCCTGTTTTCCCAGAGCTGTTATTTGTTGAGGTCTGATAAGTTTGCAAACTTGCTACATTGGCTTACATTGTAATGGGCTTACATTGGCAGCACTGTACAAATAACTTACAATGGGCTTACATTGGCAGCACTGTACAAATAACTGTATAGGAACACTCTCCCTACTCACCTGATCTGGCCCCCAATGACTTTTTTCTTTACCCGAAGATGAAGAAAATATTGAAAGGAAGATATCTGATGACATTCAGGACATCAAGGGTAATATGATCACAGCTCTGATGGTCATTCCAGAAAAAAAGTTCCAAAATTGCTTTGACAGGTGGACTAGGCGCTGGCATTGGTGCATAGCTTCCCAAGGGGAGTATTTCAAAGGTGACTGCAGTGATATTCAGCAATGAGGTCTGTAGCACTTTTTCTTTTCTTTTTTTTTGAGTTGGAGTCTCACTCCATCGCCCAGGCTGGAGGGCCATGGCACACTCACAGCCACTCTAGCGTCGACCAGCTGGGCTCTAGCGATCCTTCCGCCTCAGCCTTCCAAGTAGCCGGAACTACAGGCATGTGCTACCACACCTGGCTAATTTTTGATTTATTGTAGAGATGAGGTCTCGCCAAGTTGGCCTGGCTGGTCTTGAACCCAGGGGCTCAGGCAATCCACTTGCCTTGACCTCTCAAAGTGCTGGAATTATAGGCTGAGCCACCGAGCCTAGTCTTGTAGCACTTTTCTAGGATGAGTTTGAGAACTTAATTGTCGGATTTTTATTACCTACCTAAGAGTAAATCCTCAATATTTTAGCTAACTGTCCTGAGTTTATTCTTTAACATTTAGTCTGAAGACCCAAGCCTACAGGGCCTAACCTCTGTATTGGATCAGGTTTCCCCTGCCTTACCTGGTAGTAGTACATTTAGTTTAATACTCACTACATGTCAGTATTTATTTTGTCTGTTACTAGGGAAAATAGTTTCTATCTCATAAGATTATTTTGATAATGAAATGAGATGACAGATGTAGAACAAAGCCTGAGGTAATATGAGCTCAATAAATGTGACTGTCATTATTTCAACAAACATTTTATTGAGTGTCTGTTATGTCAGACACAAATCTCCATTCAAAGGATACTAGGGTGTGTGTATAAGGAAGGGTCTGATCAGAAAATAGAAACCATACCAGTTATTTGAGAAAATTTCATATAAAGAATTGTTACATATGCTGGGCATGGTGGCTCACGCCTGTAATCCTAGCAAGGCGAGGCGAGAGGATTGCCTGAGCCCAAGAGTTCAAGACCAGCCTGGGCAACTTGGCAAGACCTCGTCTCTACAAAAATTAGCTGGGTGTGGTGACACACACCTGTGGTTCCAGTCACTTGGAAGGCTGAGGCGGAAGGATCATCTGAGTTCAGTAGGTTGAGGCTGCAGTGGCCGTGAGCATGGCACTGCACTCCAGCCTGGGTGATAGACTGAGGCTCTGATTCAAACAAAAAAAAAAAAAAAAGAAAAGAAAAAGAATTATTACCTATGTGTAAAATTATTAATTGCTTAGCTGAAAAGGACACCAAGGTATCTTGAAGCAACTACCATTCTTTGGGCTGGGAAGACAAAGGGAAGACATTTAAAATTATTAAAATTCAAATTTAGCTGAGGGGTCCTACAGAGCTGATTCTCAGATCTCTGAGGAGGGAATGCCACTCAGTTGTTGCTGGAGTTTCTGAATGAAGCACAATAAGGCTGGTCTGGTCTGCAAGTGTAGCGGAAACTGCAAACGGAATTCGGCAAACTCCGCAGGAAGGAACCACTGTGGCACAGGAGAGAAAGTGGCCCAGGTGATGCACACAAGTTCAGGAAGCCCAAGGAGAGAAACCAGTTCCTTCTTCCTCCTTCAGTCTTACCATCTCCTAATACCAGCTATCAACAGAGCCTAATAGGGAGCCTGCTTCTGGCAAAGCAGAAATAGAATTTGTGAGTCCCTGCCCTAGCATCATGGTGCAGAATATGGAAGTGTGGTGTTGAAACAATAAACCGTAGCTTAATAACTGGCACAGTCCATTGCTTTGGCTACTCAACACCCATGTGCACATGTTTTTACACCTTTCTCCATATATGTATACTTCCATAAGGCATAATTCCATCTTTTTGCCTAACAAGATACAACTATCCTTCATACAAACAAAGATGTTTAATCCTCTCCTCAAAATGAGGAGAGGCAGAGTTGCAGTAATCATTGTATCCATCTTTGGGAGACATTTATATCATTTGTTTCTGAGATATGTTAATGACTCCTCAAATTTGATCATAATCCAAGCTGAACATTCAGTTGAACTTTTCGTTTGCTCTCTATAAGCACTCTAGTGCACTCAGAAGAAGCTATCCCACACCACAGTTCTTACAGCCATCATTACTGCAATAATGACCTAATGAAGCAACCACTTTGTCTCCTAAGGCACTTTTTTTTTTTTTTTTTGAGTCAGAGTCTCATTCTGTCGCCTAGACTGGAGTGCAGTGGTATGATCCCAGCTGCCACAGCCTCGACCTGCTGGGCTCAGGTGATGCTAAGGTACTTTCAATAGGCATTTCATCACAGTCAACCACAGGTGATAATTTGATTAATCGTGATGTCACTGCATGCCATGGGTTGCTAGCATCACATTTCTCGTTGGCAAGAAGCTTAGCACTGAGCTCAAGCCCAAGAACACAACTAAAGCCATGTCCAAAAAACCTATCTTTGAGGAACTGTTTTCTAGGACCACTCCTGGTACTAATTTCTCAATAAGCCAGGGTCCAATGAGGAGTGGAATTCCACCAGTAATTTGAACAAAGAGAATTAAGCATAAATAATTGCTAATTAGGTATAAAGTTGTGGATGAGGTAACTAACAGGGCAATAAAAAAACACAACGTATCATAGAGGTAGCAATTTGAGGAAGCAGCTACTACCCTAGGACTGAGAGAATGAGAAGAGTTTGAATTATTAAAATGTATACATTTAGAATAGGGCACTGCAGAGCTGAAACACAAACCTCTGGGGATTGGTCACTGCTTGGATGATGCTGGTACCTCTGTGGGACCCATGAGGCTGAGACCCAGGCCTCTTGGGACAGGGCACTGGCTACCTGGTGCTGCTGTCTCTGAGAAGAGCACTCAGGAGTTGGCTCTGTGGTTCTCATTGGAAGGAACAGGCAAGGCAAGACAAGAAAGCTTAGAATTGGCTAGTTTGAACAATTTTAGCAGGCTCTGATGCATAGGGACTGTCCTTAGGTGTCTAGTACATGACCCTGGGGTGATTAGGGCAGGTGGATTGTGGCCCAGCATAGGAGAGGCAGGTAGGGGCACTGTAGAGCCCAGCTCCTGCTACAAGAAGGCACTACTGCTGCCAGGTGTAGAACAGAAGCATTGATGGAAGGATGCTCATTAAGAGTTTCTTCTTCTACCCCCAAACTTACATGGTCTTTCTCCCTGTGTACCTATCATGACTTTTAATTTCCTTTGATGCTTTGACAACTTGGAGACTTACTGACCCTGGAAGGACTGCCCCTCCTCCTGGCTAATTCCTAGAGATAGTAAACTTAGCCTGGAGCATGCCTTTCTTATGCAGACCAACCAATCCAGAGCCCATAATCCAAATCACCAACTCTACCTGCCTCTCCTATGCTGGGCCACTATCCACCTGCTCTATCATCCCAGAGCCACGTACTAGCTTCCTAAGGACAACCCCTATGCATCAGGGCCTACTGAAATTATTCAAACTAGTCAATTCTAAGCTTGCTTGCCCTGCCTTGCCTGTTCCTTCCGGTGAAAACCACAATAAAAACTCTTACCCACATTTTCCTCTTGTTCCCTCTGCCTCCTGACTGACTCCAGTGCCTCTCTGTGCCCCCAAGGCATGGCATGCTGTTTCTTGGCATCTCTGAGTAAACTTCTTCCTTCATGGCATCCCCTTCCATGTGTGCATATCTTACCCCACCTGATTAAAACAAAACAAGGGCAACCCTCTCAGGTCCCCTCCCACTGTGGGAGCTTTTCTGTCCTCTGGGTAAATCCTGCTTTCAAAACAAAACAAAACAAGTTCCGGGTGCCCCTAAAACACCCGGCAGCGTCCCCTATTGACAGAGCCCAACAGGAAGGCAGCCAGCAACACAGAATGTGGTTTTCAGAGACTCAGTCCTAGCCTCAGAAAGCAGATTGTAGAATGGAGAGTTCAGAGTGGAGGGAGAGCAGTTTCATCAATGGCACAGTGTGCAAGTTAAATAAAGTCCTAACTATTAAGCACTTATAGCCTAGGGCAAAGCTGTTCATGACTAGAACACAACTGAGTAGAAAATGCACCCGTAAGGCATGCCTCACCTGAAACTACCACAAAAAGTAGCCCAGTAAAGCAGGACAGGAAGTACTGGGGCTGGGGAAGCCTTGCCATGTCAATGGGGCTGTCATAAGTGACTGCACTGAGGCAATATCCAGCAAAATCTAAAAGAGGTGAGGAAGCTAGGTACAAAAACATCTAGAAGTCCATGGATATCTGGGAGCAAAGCATTGGGCAGAGAGAGGGATAAAGGTATAGGCTCTGAGATGAAACAAAGACTATCTTCAAGGAATGGCACAGGGGCCGTGATTTTTTTTTTAAATGTCAATCTAGCCAGGCTGTGGTACCCATTTGTTTGGACAAACAACAGCCTAGCTGTTGCTATGAAGGTAATTTTTTGGATGCGATCCATATTTAAATTAGTAGACTTTGAGTAAAGAAGTTTACCCTCTATAATGTGGGTGGACCCGTTGGTCGAAGACCTTAAAAATAAAGACTGAGGTCTCCTGAGGAAGAAGGATTTCTGCCTCTAGACTGCAACATAGAAATTCACTTTCGGTGGGCTCGGTGGCTCAGCCTGTAATCCCGTGCCTTGGGAGGTAAGGTGAGTGGATTGCCTGAGCCCACGGATTCGAGACCCGCCTGGGCAACTTGGTGAGACCTCAGCTCTACAATAAATTAAAAAATCAGCCGGGCGTGGTAGCGCGCGCCTGTAGTTCCAGCTACTTGGAAGGTTGAGGCAGAAGGATCGCTGGAGCCCAGCAGGTCGAGGCTGTGGTGGCCGGGAGCGGCCACTGCACTCCAGTCTGGGCAACAGAGTGAGACTCTAACTTAAAAAAAAAAAGAAAGAAATTCACCTTCAACTTGAGACTGCAGCATCAACTCTTCCCGAATTTCCAGACTGCCAACATGCCCTGAGGGTTTCAGACATGCCTGTCCCCACATCGCATGAGCCAATTCCTTAAAATACATCTCTCTCCTTGTATCTAATATGCATCCTACTGGTTCTGTTCTCTGGAGTACTTTGACTAATACAGGCCAGGGTCACAGAAGGGAGGGAAGGATGGGGTGAAGACTATGAAATGGGACTGGAGGTGAGTGTGGGGTGGGGAGCCAACAGGAGGCCTGACAGCCACTGGGAGGGTGCTGGCCTTTCTGTAAGTGGGGAGTCACTGGAGGGTTCTGAACTACAGGGTGACTCATCTGTCTTAGGTATTCAGAGCTCCTCTGGCTTCTGTGAGGGCAGGAGTGGTGGCAAAGAGCCCAGTGAGAAGGTCACTGAGGTGATGGGGAAGGCATTATCCCCTGGACGAGGGGTAGTACTGCCCATGGTGAGACATGGACAGAGTCTGGATATATTGTGAAGATGGAGCTCCTGAGATTTGCTGATAACCTGGATGTGACTGAGAAAAGAGAGGTGTCAGAGACAATACAGGGCTTCTAGACTGAGCAACTGAAGGATAAAGTTGTCATTTCCTGAGACCATGAAGATTTGGGGAGGAGTATGTCAGGGAGGGAGAGCGGGAACTGGGAGTTTGGTTTTAGACATATTAGTTTTGGACACCTCTGGGACACTGGCTGTTGCACATCCAAGTCTGCACTTTGGGGGCCTGAGTTCGAGATGTACATTTGGCGCCTTTGAGCCGGGCCTCGCCCGCGACCACACAGGGAGGCCAGCAGAGTCTGCCCAGGACTAGGATCTGTGCTCCTCCCTCAGCACCTTCGGTGCTGGCCTTGTCCCGAGGAGCCTGCAGCAGTCTCTTTCCCAGCCTCCCTGCACCTCCCCACATGGGATCTCCCACCAGGAGCACCATCCTGGGTGCTCATGGCAGTGGGGGTGACACCCACTGCTCCTCTCCACTGTTCAGTGCACAGGGCCAGGCACTTGCAGTCAGTTATTCACAGATGACAGGAACAAGCCTGGAAATCTCCAAACTGGGTCACCCGTTAACCTAGTCCTGAGTGGGGGCTGAGTGGATAAGCCTCATTTTCTCAGAGTTAGTGACAGTCCAGGGAAGGCAAATGAACTACCTTGAGTTGTGGCTCTGGGTAGGGCTGTGTTAACCAGGAGGAGATGGTAGCAATTCCTTACCAATGTCTCCAATAGGACAGGAGAGAAGAGAGACTGCTCTTCAAATATCTGTGACATGGGTCAAAGGTTTAACTTGTCCTTCCCTCAAGGCAGCCCAGGTAGGGAAACCAAGGGTTGAAGTAGAGATTGTAGAGCCAACTGAAGCCGTAATACAAACAGGAAGAAGCTTGTGTAGAGTCCATTTGTTTATACAGCAAATGATTTTTGCATGCCTGCTTTGTGCCAATCACTGTACTAAGTACAGGGGGACTTAAAAAGGTGGAGACTAGGCGTGGTGGCTCACATCTGTAATCCCAGTGCTTTGGGAGGCCAAGGAGGGAAGATCACTTGAGACTAGGTGTTTGAAACCAGCCTAGGCAACTAAGTTAGACCCCCATCTCCTCAGAAAATTTTTTTTTAAACATTAGCTAGGCATGATGGTGTGTGTCTGTATTCCCAGCTACTCAGGAGGCAGAGGCAGGAGAATCGAATCACTTGAGCCCAAGAATTTGAGGTTTCAGTGAGCTATGATTGTGCCATTGCACTCCAATATGAGCAACAGAGTGAGACTCTGTCTCTAGGGGAAAAAAGGAAGGAAAGAAGGAAGGAAGGAGAGAAAGAAAGAAGGAAGAAGGGAAGGAAGGAAGGAAAAGAAAGAAGGAAAAAAGGAAGGAAAGAAGGACAGAAAAGTGGAAACAAGCATCTTATATAAATCTACTGTATTAGTCAGCTTGGGTTGCCATGACAAAATATCACAGACTGGATGGCTTAAACAACAAATATTTATCTTCTCACATTTCTGGAGGCTGAGAAGAAGAAGATCAAGGTGCTAGCCAATTTGGCTCTTGTTGAGGGCTCACTTTCCAGTTTGCAGACGGCTACCTTCTCACTTTTTTCTCACATGGCCTTTCTTCTGTGCAAGTAGAGAGAGACTCTTCTTCTAAGGTCACAGTTATGATCTCATTTAACCCTAATTACTTCCTAAAGACTCTAGCTTTAAATACATTGGGGGTTAGGGCTTCAACATATGAATTTTAGAGGACACAATTCAGTCCACATTGGAGATTATGGTCTCATAAAGACTGACAATTTGACAATATAAACAAGTAAACAAAAATAGTTATAATTTCTATTAAAAAATAAACAGGACCCTGAACATTTACCATAAGAAAGGGATTGGCAGTAGTGAGATACTGCCAGGGTTGAGGGGAGGACACAACATCAATAAGGGTACCTGATCTCAAACCAGGCAAAGTGAGGACCAAAGGGAGGCCCAAACTTTACCTGTATGATAAACACTTGTATACCTAATCCTGAATTGTACCCCACATCTTAAAAAAATAATAATAAACAGGGTATGGTAATAAAGAATAACAGGAAAGGAGAACCTAATTTCTATAGGGTAATAAGTACTCTCTGAGGATGTGATATTTAGGTTTGGACCTGAAGGATAAGAAATAGTCATACACACAATGAGAATAGTGCTCTAGGAATCAATCTAGGAAGACAGAGATGGAGAGAAAAGTTCATTGATTCTAATGTATATCTTTTGAAGGTAGTCTTGAGAGGGTTTGTTGATTGGTTAGAGTTTGTGGGTATGAGAGGGAGGCAAAAAGAATGATTCCCAAGTGACTAGCCTGAGACACCAGGTGAATGGTGGTCCCATGTATTGACATGTGGGTTTCTGTGGGAGGGACAGATTTGGAGAGGTTAGTTAAGAGTTCTAACTGAGAAGTGAGTGAATTGCCTGAACCCGCAGGTTTGAGACTTGCCTGGGCAACTTGGTGAGACCTCATCTCTACAATAAATCAAAATGAGGTGGGCGTGGTAGTGCGTACCTGTATTTCCAGCTACTCAGAAGGCTGAGGTGGAAGGATCGCCAGAGCCCAGCAAGTCGAGGCCGCGGTGGCCGGGAGCGGCCACTGCACTCCAGTCTGGGTAACAGAGTTGAGACTCCAACTCAAAAAAAAAAAAGAGTTCTAATGAGACCTGTTCTATTTGAGACACCTATTAAAAATCCAACTGAATGGCCTTCAAAAGGGGACACAGGAAAGAAAAGTAGAGAAGCCAAATGAATAAAGTGTTCCAGGAAGGTGTGTGTTCAATTGTGCTGAATGCTGTTGAGGGGATTAAGTGAAACAAGAATCTAAAATTCCTATTGGATTTGGTAAAGTCGAGGACATTTGTAACCTGGACAACCATTTCAGTGGAGTTTTGGGGACAGAAGCCAAACTGGAGTAGAGGTGAAAAGTGAATGGGAAGTGAGGGAATTAAGACTGTAAAAATAAAGACTCAGTCTAAAAGTTTTGCTGTGAAGGAAGCAGAGAAATGAGTTGACAGCTAGATGTGGGTGTATAGGGCATAGGACAAAGGTGTTTTTTTTTTTTTTTTTAAGATAATAGATACCAGAGCATGTTTACATGCTAATGGAAATAATTTGGTAGAAACAGATGAATGATGCAGGAGCAAGAAGAAAGTCTTTGAGCAAAGAGAACTTGAGCTCAAGGGCAGAAGGAATGCCTTTAGATAGGAGTTGAGAGCACTTCTTCATTATCATGGCGGCAGGAGATATGGGTCAAAATGTGAGTAGTGTGTATGTTTGGTAACAGAATGGAGTTTCTTTTTTCCCTAACAAAATGTCAATAAAATGACCTCATGAGTTGTGACCGTTGGTCGGAAAATGGCATGTGAGATAGTTACAATTCCATCAAACACATTTTAGGTAATAGGAGTTACAAGGCCAACCCTCGCTATCATGACTATAAAAAGGGCTTCTGTTAACAGTTGCCATGGTGAGAAGGATCACCACACCATGGATGTTTGCAGCACCAGATTGCACACTGAGTGAAAATCTCTGGTCATTTGTAGCTTCAATAAATAAACAGTTAATGTTAATTACACTAAATAATAAATGGTTGTTAGGGTAGTTAGCATTAGCTGCTGTAACAAATGACCCCAAAATGTAGATGGCTTAACTTAATAGAAAGCTGTTTCTCATTCATGTCACAGTCTGAGGCACATTGGTGAGGGTTTTAGTCTATGCAGTCACTCAGAGACCCAGACTTCTTACACCATAGGGCTTTACCTTCTTGTAGGCTGTTGAAGTCCTCCCCATGTATGGGAGGTTTGTGTGGGCCAGGCCTGGAAGAGAATCACATCTCTTCCGCTAACAGTACAGATCTCGGTTACACTCCTTATCTTGACAGCTGCAGCTGAGGTCTCCACCAACAGCCAGCATCAGTCACCTGAAGATGTGTATGATGCTGTCCCTAGATGATTTTAGCACTCAGCTGTCAGATTTTCCTGGGGGAGGCCCCAGAAATTGAGGAGCAGAGATAAGCTATTTCTGCTACATCCTGAAAGAATCCCCATAATATGGTCTAATCCTTATAATAAATTCACTTTTCCATGTTATTCACAGTATTTCTGCTTATTCGAGCCAACCCCGACTGATAAAAGCCATGAGCTTTAACAGAACATAATTGCCATTCTGAATGATTTGAGTGCCACATCAGTTGAGCACTTTCAACTTTTAATAACGTCTGGACACCTTTTCATCCCACATTTACTTCACTAGCAATTATAATCTACTCATAATTTTTGTTAAAATAATAAATCTATTTTCTTTCTAGAAATATGTTATTTGGTTTATTTTGAACAAATCCTTTATAGCATCAAAGGCTGTTCCAGACTGTAGTGATTTTTATATAGCATTAGTATTAATTTTCCTTGATAATATATTTTTAAAAATTTCTTTCCAATATTCATAAGATTTTTATTTCTGATATTTAAAAGAAGCACTTATCCAAACACTGCCATCTCTTTATCCTGGGTGTTCATTAAATTTTTTTTTTTCTGTTAAGTTCCAGATCTTTTAAGAAAACAAAACCCCATACACTTACTTTAAGTATTATAATGCGCCAACAATAAAACCAAAGTAAAGGCTAAACTATTTAGAAGCACTAACAAGTGAGTCATTTGAGGATAAAGATAAACTGATGATTCCTCTAAAGCACTGGGTGCCTCATAAAGAATGAGCAATGCGGTGTGTGCTGTCCGCCGTGACGTGGGTGAAGCAGCAGAGAGTATGGCTGATGTTTCTAAGAAGCTACTATTTTAGGAAGTTCATTTATCAACGTTCATGAATGTATCCTAATGAGTTACATTGTAACTTACATTTATAAATAATTAACTTTACTATTTATTGTAGCTACTCTTAGCCATTTGCCAACTAGTATGTTAGTATTTCAATATTTTATCAACAGTCCCCATCTCCACGGTGCATACCTACTTAGCAGTTTAGCACGATGTCTCGCACGGTGGGGGTGGAGGACAAGCAGAAGTGGCTTATTTAGTTAGTGGTCGCTCCCCACCTGCAAATTCTCCTTTCAGAATTCAAAGTATAGAAACATTTTTTTTGCTATTTTTAAAACAGGCAAAAGCATTTCCTTTACACAGTCAAATCCTGTGTCCTCACCCTTTCCACATTTATTTTATTCTGGGGGTGCCCCCCTCTTTTTTTTCCATTCAATGCTCCTCACACCACACCCAAGCTCATTTACCACTCTGCTTTGAATTCTTCTCTTTTGGCCTCCAGTTTCCATGAAACTAGATCACAGCCTTCAACAAAAAAAACGCAATCACAGGTATCAACAATCTAGCACCCAGAGTTCTGGCACCAGGGCATGGCCAAAATAATTTGGGTGTGGAACACTGTCAAAGAGAATTTGCCACTAGCCTACCATGTCTCTATAAAGCTCTCACCGATCCTTTCCTGGAAAATGTCTCTTTCTTTTTTCTTTTATTAAAATTTTTTATTATAAAGATGTGGTTAAGTATACAAGCGTTAGGATACAAGCGTTAATTATGCAGGTACCTTTGTTGATGAGGTATGCCCCTCCCTCTCCTAGCAGTTTCTTTCAACTGCCAATCCCACCCCTCTCCCCTGACAGTTTCCCCTGACAGTTTCCCACTACTGCCAATACCTTTCTTATTGTATTACAATTGTTCAAGGACGGCTTATGAGGGAGAACAAATGGTATTCTGTTCTTTGTTTCTGTGATAGATCACTGAGTGTGATCGACTCCAGATCCATCCAAGTTGCTGCAAAGTCCATATGCTTGTCTTTCTTTATGGCTGCATAATATTTCATTGTGTATCTGTACCACATTTTTTTAATCCAGTCCAGCTTGGATGGGCAACATGGTTGGTTCCATGTTTTTGCTATTGTGAATAGAGCTGCAACAAACATACGTGTGCAGGTATCTTTTTTGTAGAATGATTTGAGTTCCTCCGGGTATATTACCAATAGGGGAATTCCTGGGTCATATGGAAGGTCAATTTCTATTTCTTTCAGAAATCACCACACCGTCTTCCAGAGAGGTTGCACTAGTTTGCATTCCCACCAGCAGTGTAGAAGCGTTCCTTTTTCTCCACATCCTCACCAGCATCTGTTGTTGTTTGTTTTATTAATGACGCCCATACTTACTGGGGTTAGGTGGTATCTCATATGGTTTTGATTTGCATTTCTCTGATGATGAGTGAGGTTGAGCACTTTTTCACGCGTCTGTTGGCTGCCCATATATCTTCTTTTGAGGCGTGTCTATTCATGTCTTTTGCTCACTTTTTTTTTTTTTTTTTTTTTTTTTTTTTCATTAATCAGTAGTTTTTATTATGGTTTTGTGGGGTACAGTTAAGGGTAGGTGTACAATGACGTTTCATTCAGGCACCCTGTAGATAAGAAGTGTTTTCCCATCCCCCGACAGATATTTGCTACTGTTAATCCCATCCCCCTCG